>NC_133792.1:14130630-14270534 GCF_003597395.2 Chelonoidis abingdonii | reverse complement strand
CTTTCCTCACCCAGCAGCCCCTCCTCAGAATTCTTTGGTCCCGCTTCCATCTGCACATCTGAGCTTATACCTTCGGCCCCCTCCTGTCTGTGTTCCATCATCTCCTCGAACCCCCTTCTAAACTCAACCAGAGTTTCCACCTGCATCTCCAGGCCCCGGATCTTTTCTTCCATCAGCTCTTTCCTATGACCTTGAAACAGGCTTGCACGTCCATTAAGAATTCAGATTCCAGCAAGTCATGATGAGCATTTGGGAAATGAAGCAGGGACTGCTGAGATAAGGGGAGGAGACGGAGAACAGGACGAAATGGCTCTGAGCATCACATGGGTACAGGGTATCAGCAGCTCCCTAGTGCAGTCCTAAAAGGGAATTCGTCTTCCCCTCTAAGCAGCTGGGCTGGTTACCAAAAAGTCAACTCATTCTGATAAGACTGTCAGACTTGCTGAGAAGGGGAGACACTGGACAGCTGGAGGACACTCTCGTGGGGATGTCGCTGTCCCGTTCTGAATTTCCTAGTGTTCTCTGCTAGAGGTAAAGCAGCTACAGGAGCCTCTGGCACCCAATGGAAATTCTCCTCTGCCTACCTGCTGAATCTGCCTACAGGAGAGGGATACAGCCACACTGCTGCCCAACCACTCATATCATAAAGCAGGAAGTGGCCAAACTGGGGTGCAGCCTCGTTTCACTCTACAGGGCCTATGTGAGCTGGCTCTTAGGGGCTTTTCCCCCATCCCCTGCAGTTCTGTGATGGGCCCCCCTCCGTTGATGACCCCCCCGCCCTGTTGCTCTTCCTCTTGCTCCTTCTTTATCCTCTTCGCACTGATCATTTTGGGGACATTTTAAAGAGCTAGTGTCACTCACTGCCCTCCAGTGAGGTGAAAGTGACTCAGAATCCAATATAGGTCCCTATTACAGTGGGTAAAAATAGTTTGTTCCAAACGTGTTTTCCTATGAAAATTGGCTTTTGGATCAAAATGAAAATGTCCATTTTTGACCAAAAGAATTCTGGGTTTCTGTCAAAAAGTTGTGGGTTCCCCCCCCACAGAATGAAAATATTTCAGACACACAATAGATTCCCCTCCCCCATTTCCAGCAAAACTTTTCATGGGAACAAAACTCCATATCTGGACCAGTTCTGTCTGTGGCCAATGTAACGCTCGCTTGGGCAGAGGGCCACACCTGTGGAGGGCACTGTCCCCGAGAACTGCACAAACCTGGGAATATTTCTTTGGAACAAATGAACTGCTGTGTTGGGTCAGGCCAGTGCCCCCATCAAATCCAGCATCCTGGCTCTGCTTGCGACCAATACAGAGGAAGGTGCAAAACAACCCATACTGGATTCTGAAGAATAATCTGCCCAACAAGGAAATATCTCCTTAATCCTAGGGAGTTTGTGGTTGGTTTATGCCCTTAAACTTGAAAGTTTATGGCCTGGGTAAATTTTTGTCCTGGTAAGCTTAACTTTCTTCACCGTTGGAGATAATACTTGTTTCTAGCCCAAGCAGAGACCCAAGGTGTAACTCAATGAGGTGCGGGGAGCCCTCATCTTGAGACACTCCCACAAACGTCTCCAGATTAGCTGCACAGAGCTCCTTACTGCAGGCTGCTCTCCACTTAAACCTGCATCTTACTCACTGACTCAACAGATCACTTTCATAGACACATGGGACTGGAAGGGAGCTCAGGAGGTCAGCTAGTCCAGTCCCCTGCACTCGAGGCAGGACTAAGATTATCTAGACCATCCCTGACAGGTGTTTGTCTAACCTGCTCTTAAAAATCTCCAATAATGAAGGTTCCACAACCTCCCAAAATATGACTCTGGTGGGACTTGAGCCCACAACCTTCAAATGGCCTTATCTGTCATTGATCTAGAAGTCCCATGCACTCTCCATTGCACCACAGAGCCTGTTGGAGTGTGCTGAGCTCTGCAGTGTAAAACCTGGAAGTGCTAGGATTCCCATTCCCAGCAGCCCTGGAGCACTTAGACAATGGCAACCTACTGCTGGCTTAACCTCTTGAGGGATTTGCCTCATATACTTCAAGTACCTTAGCCAGATTTCCATTTCATGGGCCTCAGGTTAGATCACAGCTGAAACAGTGACCTGACTTTCCGCAGAAGGACTCCAGACTCCTAATGTAAATGACTTCGGGGTCACTTCTTGGTCATTCAGATGCAAAGTGATCAAGACAACAAGCAGGGAGGTGGGGAGGAACGCTGAGCCAGCCTGCAGCACAAGTGGTTTGCTTGGGGGCCTCAACACAGACTCAGCAACTTATGGGGCAGCTCAGTGGGACCAGGGAGAACGAGTCAGTTCCCAGCCTGATTTCCCCCCCTGGGCAGCTAGAAGTCTTGTGAATAGGTCAGGTCTGGAAGAGCAGCTCAGGAAACCTTAGCGAATATGGGGTTTTCCGATGAAGGGAAGAGGTGTTTGAGGGAAGCCAGGGCTTGTAGCATTTGAATCTAATGTTACAAGTTTGATGGACAATGAACTGGCAGGTGTTTGTGGCTTTCTAAATTTAGGGCCTGATTGAAGCCCACTGAAGCCAACAGGAATCTTTTCATTCTCTTCACTGGGCTTTGCATCAGGCCCTACATACCCAGATGTGAATCTCTGGGGTGGGCAAATCCATCAGCTGTTTAGTACAGCTGGTAACTCATCTCTCGGGGGCTCGTGGGTCAGGCAAACGTGAAGTCGTGGTCCCCTAGGGACACACCCTATGAGCCTGCGGCCTCCACAATGGTCCTCCACACATTGTGAGAATTTCAGGCTAGAAGACTTTACCTCTAGAACCAAATACAGCTGCCCTTCTACCCCAGCCGGTGGGATTGGATGGTTCCTTACAAAGATGCAATGGCTGGCACTTCTGGCACCCTTCTTCCTTCTAGTCAGTACAAAGAAACTCCTTAGTTCCACCGCTATGCGATATCCATTCTGTTGCACCATGTCCTTTCCCTGAGGACATAAGCACTGGCTTCCAGGGCACATTTGGGCAGGGGCTGGTGGCATGCAGTGCACAGGACTGGAATAGCATGAGATCACACGTGGCGTAAAGGGACTTTCCAAGTCCCAAAAGGGAGAGGGAAAAGACTCTGCTTTAGCCCAATTATCAGCAGGTGTTTTGCATGAAATGGGGCCTGGGCCTCCAAACACAGGTCCCATTGGCTTTCAGAAAGCAGCTGCTCCCTGGGAAAGGCTTTCCCAAGTGAGAGGGATACAAAAGACATGTGATCTCAGGGTCCAGAACCAGCTTCTTGTTGGTGGAGGTGTGCCCTACCCCACCCCATCTCCTCTCCAAGGTCAGTCTGGAGGGAAGGTACAAGATTCTGGGGATAGAAAACCTACTGAAGTCTCTTTTGGTCCATCAGGGAATCTGTGTCCCAGTCCCATCCAGAGACGGAAAGCAGCGATTCTCCCACTGCATGAAGGGGACCACGGAGCATTTCCCACCAGATCTGCTGGGGCACTTGCTGCTCTCTGCCCACCATCAGGGACCCAAGCATTTGCCAGGCTGGGGAAGTGCCCCTGGTTAGCAGGGCAGGGCAGGCAGTTCTAGCATGTGTCTCCAGCAGAACTGCACCTACCATGATCAGCTCTCTCCTTCCAAAGTTGCCTCCTCGCCTTCCCTGAAGCTTCTTCAGCCCCAACAACTTGTTTGTCAGTCCTCCAGCTAGCGCCCCTCCACCCCCCTGCTTCTTCCTGGGTTAAAAATAATCAAGTTTCTGGGAAGCAGTAACTCCTGCCGAGCCTCCCTCCCTGCACTTCAGAGCCCCTGAGAATATCGCTCTGCAGTTCTCAACCCCAGCCCCTCCTCTCTCCTCCCCCCCCCACCACTGTGATCTGACTAATATGCCAGGGCTCTGTTTGCCAGCTCAGCTGGAAAGGAATTTAACCACTTCAGGGCCAGGAGAGAGGGAAAGCAAAGACCTTCCCACGAGTGGGAGAGAGAGGGAGTGGAGTAACCTTCCCCCGCCTGCCACCCCCAATTTCCTAACATCAAAAAGTCTCCTGTCTCTCTTCCAGCGGAGACTCTAGCTGCCTGTAGGGCCCAGAGTGGACAGCGCTCACACAGAGCCAGATGGATTCCATGGGCTCGCCTGCCTATGGCAGGGTACATGAATTCTTCCTCCCCGGAAGTGTCCCCTCTACCCTGGTGATGGACTGTGTCTCCATCTGTACCACCCAGCAAATACAGAAACCCTACAGAGCCACAAAAGCATCCAGGCAGTCACCTCGGTTGATGAGATTTCAAATCCACTTGGCAGAGGCTGGGAGGTCGTGGAGAGCAGAGTTCCCTAGCTATGACCCAGTTGTCATCAGGGCCCTGCAGATTCTCATCTGGTGGCTGCATCAGGATCTATCTCTATATTTTTAATACCAGGCTGTGGGGGACCAGGCTGTTGGGCCCACATGAGGGTCACTCCCTTACAAAGGAGGCCATAGCTTTAAAAAGGCTGGAGAACCACTGGCTCAGAGAACATGGCTAAAACCTACTGCAGTGCGGTGCTGGCAGGAGACAGCACAGGAATGCCTTCTGAGTTGCTGGCAAATTAGCAGTCTCCTCAAGCACAGTGGGTAAGAAGCAATGAGCACATAGCATGTCAAGGCTGGGTAAAATCACCAGGGGACATGGGAGGGGAACGCTTCTCCCTCTCATTCCCAGTCATTGGGCCCAACTGTCTATCCAAGCAGGTAGTTATATGGCCCCCCCACTACTGGAGCATCTGAGCACCTCACTGCTGGATTTATCCTCACAACAGCCCTGTGAGATAGTGACGTATCTCCCCAGTTTAAAGCTGGGGCCTGAGGCACAGAGTAGATTAAGTGACTTGACCTAGGTCACCCAAGATGATCTGTGGCAGAGCCAGGAACTGAACCCAAATCAGCATTCCAGTTCAGTGCCTTAACCACTAGCCCATCCTTGCACCAAGCTTTGGCAAAACTCGCACTGAAACTGATGGCAGTTTTGCCCAAAAAAGGACTGCCAGGGTCAGGCTCATTATGTCCAGCCCGCAGCACCCACTGGACAATTTTATTGTGCTGTGATGTCCTTTGCATATCACTTCTTTGCATCCCAACCCCCAGGATCTGATTGAGTTGACCTTATTGCCATCATGACAACTTGCCAACATACACTAGACAGACACGGGAGTATCTGGTGACCATATTTGTATACTGGCCAGGGAACTGGGGGAGCAGTGTGTGGTGCCAACTGCAAATTTCTCTCTCTCAAAGCCAGAGGCAGTAGCAGTAAAGTGGGGTATGGAAGATGAAAAGGTACAAAGCAGATGTCCACAGGGGCATAGGAGTGATCCTTCCAAGAGAGTATTCTTCACCTCCTAGGGTGATTCAAGAAGCAAGTTGGTGGATATGCAACACTGGGCTAGAAGCTCTGTGAGATCCATGGAACACTGCTTCACACTCAGCCTGTGGAACTCACCGTTACAGGAGGCCCTAAAGACAAATGCTGTGTCTGGATAACGTCAAGACCACAAATAACATCTGTAGCTATGCAGCTAAGGTAATAACAACAATGTTCACGCTTTGGGAAGTAAATGGATCACGAGCGACAGATCAGGAAGGAACCTGAAGTCTGCAGGGGTCTCTCACCTTCAAACACCTCCTTAAAGGGCAGTTCTGCTCTGGAAAATGGCATCATTGGGGCTCAGGGTTTTTTTCCTTTACAGGACTCAAGAGCAATTTAACTACAAACTCAGCCTGGGATTTTTGACTCACTCAGTCTGGGCTCTTTTTCCCTCTGACAATCTCACCAGATTCTTCGGTCCAAATTTGGCCCTCAGTGACGCCTCTGCGACCTCACCATCTTCAGATGATGCACCCTGTGACATCTGTGCAACCCCATTGCCTCACATAGGTTTGCACAGGTGTAAGTGGATGGGAATTGAGCAAATGATCCTGTTAATGATTCACCTGAAAGAACAGACTCCAGCATGCTCCCTCTGAAATCTTATCTGCACAAGGAAACTTACCGGTTGCTGACACTGGGTGTCTGCTGCGGGAGCAGCTGAACATGACAAAGGCAAAGCATGCTCAGCACTGTTTCAGCAAGTGTGTCAGCTTCTGAAATGGGGCAGAAGGCAGTTTGACTTGTGCTGGCCGGAGCATCTGTTCTGGATAAAGTGTGCATCAATGCCACAGTGTGAAAGCAAGGGTGGAGGGATCAGTGGTTCGATCTGGTGCGGCAAATGTACTGTAGGGGTTGATAGTATGTGATTTATTGTTTGCATCGCTGTAGCACCTAGAAGCCAGTCCTAACCCAGGACCTCTCTGCCCTAGGTGAAATACACAACACAGAACAAAGGACAGCCCCTGCCCAAACAGATGTCTACAGGCCCATGGGGGAGCGCAAGGAAACAACGAGACAATTCCTAATACCAAGCGACTTTCCGAACACCCAGGCTGCTAGGTGGGAGCTCCGCTCAACCCCATTATCACCTATTATTATTTAACATTTATTCTGCACTAATGTCTAGAAGCCAGGCAGGCCAAGCCCTATTGTGCTCAGTGCTGTACAACAAGGACAGACCCTGACAGTGTTGTATCCCCTCCCCCGCCCCATAGTCTTCTCACTCTCATCTCCAGCCCTTCTTCCTTGCAGGTGCCCAATATCTGAATCTCCCTTCCCTGACCCAGCCTGCCAAGTCTCTCTCTTCAAATTTCTCCTTCCAAGATGCCTGCACGCCCCAGCAGAGAATACAAACCAGAGCGTTACAAACAAAGCCATCTAACCAAACAGCATTACCCGAACATGTTCCACACGAAACTTCCCCACTGAATTCCTTTGCTTCTAATTTCATCTTATTCCCTGCCCTGTGTCTAAGAAGAAGGATGGTCAGGACAGCCCAGAGGATTCAGGGGGCCTGGGGCAAAGCAATTTCGGGGGCCCCTTCCATAAAAAAAATGTTGCAATTCTATAGAATAGTATATGCTCGTGGGGGCCCCTGCAGGGCCTGGGGCAAATTCCCCCACTTGCCCCCTCCCCCCACGGGAGGCCCTGCGATGGTCTGGTGGTTAATGCACTGGACTGGGACTCAGGGTTCAGTTTCTGCCTCTGCTGCTGGCTTCCTGTGTGACCTGAGGCAAGTCACTCAGATCCTGATCTGAAGTGAACAGAATTACTCCAGTAGGCTTCGGAACAAGCCCTTGGTCTGTCTATGCTGCAGTTTTCCCATCTGTAAAATGGGGCCGAACCATCCCTACTTCACAGGAGCCTTGGGGATTAATGTACTAGTGTGCGTGAGCTGCTCAGGTACTAAGGCGATGGGTGGCCATGTGAGAACGCAGACAATTGGTATCTCACCTATTGGCAATGTTCAGGGCATGGCCCTTGTGTTCACTCCTACTTACAAAGTACCTACCACGTGACAAACACTATCAGAAGGCATCTCGTTTAAAGCACCCCCCAAAAGAGAGGGGATAAATACAGGGACATCCACAAACAAGTTCTCTTTAAAGCAAATGTCTTACTGGAAAGCATTTGCTCTGCTATCCCAAGTTTCCAAGGGACTCATGAATCTCTCCTGAAGCTGAACCATCAGGCCGCTGATTACTAAAACAAAAACCTTGCACCCGAAGCTGCCTGGCAGCCAAGACAGGCACTGGGAAATGCTAGGCAACAGGATGAGACATGACTGCCATGGGAGACGGATGTGACTAAAGGATGATGCCGATGCCGTGATGAACCCGACTCTGCTTTTGGCGATGACAGACGCAGGGGCAGGGGCTGGGAAATCTAGAGACCTGGAACTTTATGGGAACTCAGTGTTCATTCAGTGGAATTCACCCTGCCAGGCAGATTGAATGTAAAGGCTCTAGGACTGTATATGAAACTTGGTACAGACAGTGGTGGGTCTGCCAGTGGAAGGCACCTGGCACTTTGCTACACTCAGCCAAACTATAATCATTGTCACATCCACTTTCCTCCATCCTGATTCGACACACCGCTCACATCTGCCACATTCACAGGCGGGGGCAGCTTCACATGCCAGAAGGGGAACCCACCGTCCCAGGAAGACCTCACTGAACAGTCAAGCAGCCACAGCAGAGGAAAGAGAGGCACTTTCAAATGTGTCCAGAATTAATGAGCACACAGGTATCTTAGAAGAGTGATAGAGCCTTGGCTAAAACTGGGACTGAGAATCACTAGTGGTTGGAACGTGCACGGCCCAGGACAGGTGTGCGGGTACGTGCGTACAAAAGGAGGCACACCAGTTTCTTATACACCAACCTAAGCAACCAAAGACATGCAATCAGGTGATTTGAGCGTGACCACACTAAATATCGGGTGAACATTAGGTATTAACATCACAAGTCAGCCACAGACAGTCACGTTTTCATTTCAAAACCTAGAATATAGTAGTATCATTTTGGACCAATTAACTGCCAGTTATGAGTCTGTCATCACTATCCAAGTTAGGGTTTCAGTGGTGTCGGGGTCCTATTTCATGGACCACAAGTGGGTAATAATATGAGGATGATTCCATGTTTCTAAAACTAAACTGGCCCTTTGCTAAGAGAACTATTTACAGAAATGCTATAACTGTAGCTAGCATTCCAGCCATGGGCACACAGACTGACTCCTTGGTGCCTCCTCCAAACTCTGTAGCTTGTGCTCCTCCTGCCAAGTTCCATGGAATTTGCTACTGAGCCCATCACTGAAGTATCTGACCATTTACCAGGCTAACAGAGGAGCACTGCGAGGTTCCTAACAGGCTTCTCTAGATAGCTGGTTTTAAGAGCTGGTTGTTGTTTTTTTTTAATTATTCTAAACTCCTCCACTCTTTTTTTTAAGCTAACATTTTTCCATGCAAGAGCTGGTATTTTTCTGATTTTTCAATAGAAAACAAAGCCAAAAATCTTTAAAAAAAATAAAATAAAATTTTCCTCTCCCCGGGTTTTGTTCTTTTCCTCCTTCCTTTCCCTTTGTTCCTGCTCTGTGCCCACTTTTTCAGTGGCAAAACGGAAAAAAAGTTTGAAAGGGGGGAAGAGGAAAACAAGAAGAAATAAAAACAAAACTAAGTACCTACCAAAACTAAATTTCCATCCAAAAATGAGAAAATTTCCAAGTTTTTCACAAAACATGTAACTTTTCAAAACAGCTGCATTGGTTTCGTCTAGACATCCAGCAGCCTTATGCTGCAACTTCCTCCCCGTTTTTGAGCTCTGTCTCCACCCAGGGTTCAATTCCAGATAGCAAGCGTGAAAAATCAGGATGGGGGTAGTGGTAATAAGTACCTATATAAGACAAAGGTCTGAATATTGGCACTGTGCCTGTAAAATCGGGACATTTGGTCACAGTAGCTCCACCTGTCCAGGAGAAACTACACATCAAGGCACTCAGTGTGGTGATAAGCGTGGGATGGAGAGATGGAGACTGAGCTCAGAGGCCCAGATACGGATAGTGACAAAACATGACGACTTCCCAAGTGCTTTAGAACATTCACCAAACAGAATTTTCTTTCGACAGCAAATGCACCAGCGTTACACTTAAACTATTCCTTGCCCTTTCTCTGCTCCCCACCCCCTTGCTCCTCCCCAGAGGCCTTTACGAGGGCAAAGAAACGTTCTGCCAAACCCAGCGCAGCTGCCATGCTCCGCAGCCACGCCATGTGCCAAACTGGAGCTTGATGGCTCCTTCCCAGTGACGGTGGACTGGGAGCTGGCACACACACCCCTGCAATCAGGAGCACAGACAATCATGCCCACCTCGTAGCTGTGAGGGAGATGCTCCGGTTATGGAGCAGGGGTGTTGGAAGGAGGGTGTAGGTCTGCGGAATAATTGGCTTTCCACAGAAGGGACTGCATGACTTGAGGAGAAGGAGCGACAGTCCAGGCAGCTTCCCTATGGGTTCTGCACCAATTTCTTCGATGTTCTATCATGATCAACTCTTATTAGGCCATATCTTAAGAAGGCTTCACCTCCCCAAGCCTTGTTTTCGTTTCTGCCCTCTCTCTCGCATGTGACTATCTGCAGCTGTAGAACCTTCCTGATACTAGAGGAGGCTAGTGGTGGATCTTGGTAAACCACAGTAATAACGTTGTGCACAGCTATAGCACCCTCCAGCCAAAGATTTCACAGAGACAAGGTGGGTGAGGTAATATCTTTTATTGGATCAACTTCCGTTGATGAGAGAGACAAGCTTTCGAGCCATGCAGAGTTCTTCTTCAGGTCTGGGAAAGGCCACAGCAAAACGCAAGGTGGAACAGATTGTTTAGCATAAGTAGTTAGCACATATTGTAAGGGACCATTCAAGGCAGAGTGGCCTATTAACACCTTTGCAGCCATAGGACAAAAAGAGAGGGGGGTTCGTGGGTTACAGAATAAATCCATAAATCCAGTGTCTCTGTTCACTCCATGATTTTTAGCATCTAGCAGAGTTTAAGCATCCAGGCTCGTCTTTTGAAAGCGTTGTGCAGGTTTATTTTGAGGATGAGGATTGATAGGTCAGATATAGAGTGATCGCTTTGTGAGGAGTGTTCATCCACAGGTGACAGAGCGTTTTTGCCTTTTCTTATTGCCCTATGGGCAGGGGTGGCTCCAGGCATCAGCGCTCCAAGCGCGTGCCTGGGGTGGCAAGCCGCAGGGGGCGCTCTGGCAGTCGCCACTAGGGTGGCAGGCAGGGTGCCTTCAGCGGCTTGCCTGCAGGAGGTCCACCGAAGCCGTGGGACCAGCGGACCCTCCATGCTTGGGGCAGCAAAATGTCTAGAGCTGCCCCTGCCTATGGGAGTTGATTCGAAAGGGCGGTGATTATTTGGTTTCACCCACACAGTTATTCCTCGGACATTTAGTGCACTGGATGAGGTACACCACATGTTGTGATAGGCATGTGTAGGATCCAGGGATCTTGAAAGGTGTGTTGTGGAGGGTGTCGATCATTGTAGCAATGGAGAGATGTCTGCAGGTTTTGCACCTGTTATTCTGGCAGGATCTGGTGCTGCTTTGAGTTGGTGTGTCCTGGTGTGTGGGGAGCTTGTGTCTGATGATAACTTGGAGAGGATGGGGGGTTGTCTGAAGGCCAGAAGTGGAGGCTCCTGAAAGATTTATTTCAGGATTGTGTCCCCATCGAGTATGGGTTGTAGTTGTTTGATGATACCCCATATGGGTTACAGTGTGGGGTGGTAGGTGAGAGCTAGGGGTGTGCAGTTGGAGGTTTCATTTCTGTACTGAAGCCTGTTCTGTGATGACTGCTTCTCTGGTGGAGTGTCTTGTTTGGTGAAAGAGGTTTTAAGTGTATTAAGGTGTATATCCTGGACTTTTGCCTCGGAGCATATTCTGTGGTATCAGAGTGCCTGGCTGTAGATAACACATTTCTTGGTTTGGGGCAGTCAGTGGATCTATGAAGGTAGGGATGGTGATCCAGGGGGTTTCTTGTATATAGTTGTCTCTAGGATTCCACTGCTGAAGCTGACTGTGGTGTCCAGGAAGTTGAAGTTAGTGTGGTAGTGTTCCAGAGAGAGTTTAATGGACAGGTGGTGGTTGTTGAAGTTGTGGTAGAAATCTATGAGGGGGTTTAACCTGTCTGTCCAGAAGATGATAATCTCATTGATGTATCTCAGGTATATCACTGGTTTCCAAGATGGGGAAAACTGAAGAGACAAGGACATAAAGCAAATTGCCCGTGGGTTTTAAATACAATGGTGTCCTCCTCCTAAAAATGGAGGTGTGGCAGAGAGATGGGGCTTCCTCCCCTCCAACTCCAATCTCCTCTCCCTGCTGCTATGCCACATCTTTCAAATACACCAAGAGGATTGGTGGCAAGGGCCCCACCTTCCCACAAACAGGAGCCCAGAGAGGCCCTGGCATTGGGTCTCCAAGCTCCCTCATTCAAGTATTTGTTCTTCCCATGAGCAAATGACAGAGCTGTCCTAAGACACCTGGCACAGAGCCCCACAGACATGGGGACCAAGTGATGAGCAATCAAGTGAGCTCCAGCTGGAGATGGCTATGCTTTTCTGCTTCTCGCTGCCAGTCTGGGAGATGACATTGCTCAGGTCAGGAAGCCACAGGCACAAATTAGGAGGACAGAAACCCCCAGGGCTGTATGGGAAGTAAGGATGCAAGATCTCAGACCTTCCCTGGGCATGAAGGTAAGGCAGGGCATCACTCAAGAACGTTGTAGTTCCCTGAGGATGAACAGAACAAAAGGCATCATTCTTCACTGTAGGTCCAGAGCTTTCCAGGAGCCTGCAACAGGCACTTACATGGGGACTCCACAGGACCTACACTGACTGTCTCAGGGACTCAGCGACCCACCAGCACAGCTGCCGACAACCAAGGACAATGGTCACTTTGCACAGGAACCACCTGAAAGATTCTGGACCCAACTCTATCTGATGGAGGCTCTCAAAGGCACAGGATGAAGAACTTTGTTCTCCTTCCCTTGCCCAGAATCATCGCCATCTCCTGAGGAGTTCAGTCTTCTTACAGCTCTCCTCACAGCTCCACAACGGAACCTCAGCCCTCGACCTCTGGGGTGAAGGGGGGGGGGATTTAACTTCCACGTTCCATCCAGTCTTGGCTTCGGTTAGGTTTCTCCATTAACAGACCTGACCTCTGATCCAAACTGACCATCCTCTTGCAAAAGGAAAGAGTAATTAAGCATTCTCCTTGTTCAAAGAATCCTGAGCATCCTTGCCTCAGACTTCTCCAGGCAACCTAAACGTGACCTAGAAAGCTCAGTGACTAGGGGAGACTTAAACCTCTTTATTCCTCTAAGTCCTGGTTTATCCCTTAGTGCTACCCCCATCCCTGCCCTGGAGGAACTACCCTCCATCCCATGAAAGAGGATTTCCTCTCCATATTCACGCAATCCTGTCCTGCCCCACACCCACTGTCCCACCAACAAGACCCCTTGGCCTGAAGAGTCCACTCCATACTGGGAGGGAGAGGTGACTTCCTTTTCTGTGTCTGTTCACCCCCAATCATTGCCTTCTACAGTGCGCACAAGCCATCAAAAAGGACTGAGCTGAGGATGCCAAACTCATGACATGAAGGCTGAGGTCCCATGTTCAGGCCCTCTGATCTCCATGGCTGCAGAGCAAGACAGATGGGGAAGGTGTCATCTCAGCACCCAGAAAAGCCAAGTGTCCTTAACATTGGTATTGGAGGGAGGTGCCATAAAGAGAGGCTCAAAGGCACCTTCCATCTCCCAATTCCCCAAAGGCAGGGTCAGTCAACAGTGGGACCCTGCCCTACAACCTCAGGCCGAGAGGCGAAACACCAGGAAACTCACAAACAAGTTAGAGAAAGAAAAACGGCATGAAGCCATGGCGCTGTGCTGTGGTTTGTTATCTCTGGTTAGACTGGAGACGGAACAGCCGGGTTTCGGGAGAGCACAAATATCAGCAATTAAAGATATGTCGTGTCAAAAAAACTCTAAACTGATTAAAGTTGAAGGCTCCGTTTTCTTCTTTTCATCAGAGAACCGAATCAAAACCTGCCTGGAAAGACGCGCTCCCCCCATTCCCAGCGCTCCGAAGGCAGTGCCTGCATCCATCCTGCTGTGTCCCTGCATTTTAATTACCACCTTATTAATATTCATGAGGACAGGCACTCAAGGGGGATTGCAGTCTGTCATTCTCTCCTCTCATTCCCCCCACCCATCTCTCTCGGCTGAATCTGAAGGTTTTTTCCCCCTCTCTTTCCAAACAGTTGGTATACTGCAGATTCTGTGTGAGTCTCTGTGTGCATATTTAGCTGCATGCTCTCTGTGTCCATGTATGCAACCATGTATGTTTGCATGGGAAATGTGCGTGATCTGCACGTGTCGAATGCATCTGTGTTTGCAGGTCTGATGCCTGTGTGTGATTGTATCTATGTCATGTGGGAGCAGATACATGTGGGTGCATGTGGTGCATGGGCATAATACATGCATCTGGTTTGCTGGCCTCTTGGACAAGTATGCGGGCATGCAAATGTGATTGCCATATGTGTGTTTACACCATGCATGACTGTGTGTGTGTCCAGGCGTGAAGGTACCTGGGAGTAAGTGTGCAAGAAAACCATTGTGCAAGAGTTAGCATCCATGACAGTGAGAAGTGAGTGTGTAAGAGGCATGTATGTTCCATGCATGTGCGAGATGCGTGTGTTCGCATCCTGTGGTGCAACTCTCTGTAACTACTATATTTTTCTGGACTCAAACAACAACATGGAATCCTACTGCAAATGAACGCAAATCAAATGAGCAGTGACCCTGATGGGTCACAGGCACTAACCAGCATCTCGGTGCCTGTAAACCCAGGCAGCTCCCAGCTAACGCACCCTCTCCTCTGCTTTATCTTTTCCTTATGTCTGCTGACCCACGGTACCTGGGGACAAGGGGCTCCTGCACCACCCACCATTCCAAACAGGGACCAGTTTGGCAGCAAAGGTCAAACAATCAATGCACGAACCAGAGCGAGCTCAAAAGCACTGCTGCAGGCGGGTGTAGGCAATGTGCCATTGGGAAAGCCATTGTGCCATTGGGCTGATGGGGCCAGCTTGCCAGTAGGGCAGATGACAATGCAGGGCCTGGTTCCAACCTGGTAGGGTGGATGACAATGTAACGGGCCTGGTTCCAACCACCCGCATGGGTGGGAGGCTCTGAAATGTCACGTGCTCTTTATGTCAAGCTTACTAGCAGCACTTAGCTCCCAGAGCCTGATCTCGGGCAGAAGAAGCTGGCACCAACCAGTTTGCTTAAATCCATGAGAAGCTGCTTCCTCACCAAGGGTGGGGTATCCTTGGAGACAAGCGCTCTGTGGTTCCAAAGGTCGAGGCCCCTGCTGAACTCTGGGGCCTAGAGGCCAATGCTCCAAGCAACCAGTCTTACTCTGCCACCTCCTACCGGTGTCCCATGTGCAGCAGTGTCCTTGGCTGAGACACTGGGCAGTTTGGGGGATCCCTGTGGGAGAGGAAAGGTGGCAGGGATGGAGATCGTACTCCTGAACCAGCTAAGTACTTTTCTAGCTGTAAGAAAGGACCAAGGAGGAAACAAAGACACAGACTGTACATTAATGCCATCCTCTGTTTCTCTACTGCTTCTCCTCTCCCGCCTCTGGATGCCACTACAGACTCCCAGCCAAAGAGGTGGCAGCAAGTGTGCAGCCTCCCTGCAGCCACTGTGCCCTGCCCACTGCAGATAGCTAGGGCCCGATTCAAGTGCCTTGTGTAGCCGTCTGCACCAGCGGAAGGTGGGTGTAAAGCTAACTAATTGGAGTGGCTGTGTTGCTTTGGGGTACAGGACAAGGAAGAACTGAGCCCCTATCGAAGCAATGGCCCAATCTAATCCTGTGCAATCGGGGTTAATAGCACCAACTCACTCTGTGCCCTGCAGGACATCACACCAAGTAGTGCCAAATGCCCTGAAGATATCAACCTTCTATCACCACATCCAGCACCCTGGCCGGAGCCAGCCATTCCAGGAGCACGCTGCTCAGCGTGGGATTGCACTGGATGCATGGACCACTCCGTGCTGCCCACGGGAGAATTCTGGCCTGTGTTTCCTCGTGCGGTTCGCCAGCGCTACATCTCCCTTTCTCCTCCCCTCAACCACGCACCTGCGAGAGACCTGTCAGGAGATGCTCCAACTCAAAGGCTCCCCAACGCCCCACTTGCTAAGCTCCACAAATATTTGAATTAAGGTCCCCTGGAGAGTCTCAGTCACAGAGTAACTGATTTCTCCTCCTTCATTATATCTCAGTGTAATTTACTGAGGGACAGGCCGGCAGCGTGTGCCTCCGTTAGAGAGAATTCCCAGCAGGAGCCTCGGAGAGCTCACAAATCAGGCAAAGGGAAGGCATTAGAATATGAAAGGTGACTAGGCTGGCGGCAGGAAGAGGGGCCTCCCCAAGATGCCTCTCTCTTGCCCCAGCAGCCCAGAACGACATGTGCTTTCCGCCCACTGGCTCCAGAGGGTTGTGCTGTTTGACTCTCTGTCCCCTGCTGGTCTGTTTCAGTGCGGCGTTAGCTGGGCACCAGGCTGGGCTCTGTCACTGACTCATGTCACCTTGGGCAAGCCTCTGTGGGGACGTCCACGTGGCAACAAAACACCCGGGACTGGCTCGGGCTAGAGCCTGGGCTCTGAGACACCATCCCTCCTCGCCGCCCCCACCCCATTTTATAGCCCTGCAGCCTGAGACCTGTGAGCTTAAGTTAGCCAACATGGGCCAGCTATGGGTATTTGGTTGCAGTGTAGATAGACCTTATTAGCTACCGCTTCCCTCTCTACAAAACAGGGATGAAAAGCTATTGCTTTGAGATAAGAGTTAGGCATTATTATTAAAAGTTAAACACATGCTTAAGCACTTTCCAGGGCCTATTAATATGATCTAGCAATCTATGTTTTTACAGTTGGTCCTTCATTGGAATGCTAGAGCACATTTTTGTATATTTGTTTTGGACAAATACTGAAAAAATTTGAACAGCAACCAATTTAAAACAGAGTAAGGTGAACAAATGATGATTTTAACACCATGTGCTATTAAGCTGTGGAACTCAGTGCAGCAGTATTTTTTTTAAGCAATGAGCTTAGTAAGGTCTTTTAATCCATATGAATCAGACTGACACCCAGTTACACCTGCTACAAAGGTACAATGACATGATCTAACACTCATCTTCATGGTTCAAGCAGTAAGCAGATCACTAACTGGGGTCTGGAAGACATTTCCCCACACCCTGTATGATATGGCACAGTTAGGCATAGTACGGTATCTACCTCAGGTCTCTCTAGAGCACTGCCATTAAAATACCTAGCCATTATGAGCCTGCATTTTCTAAATCACCCAGTATTGGCCACTGCCAGAGACAAGATACTGGACTTGCTGAACCACCAAGGTTCCTGTGTTCCAGAAATGCAGCAAACATGGGAGGACATTGTTTTGCTGGATGGAAGCAGAGAGGAAAGTAGGTTTGGAAACATTTCTGCTGAGAGCTGCAGCTTACAGATAACCTACAAACAAGGTTTGAAAAATTGAGGTTGTGCCTTTCTGGCGCTCTGGGACAGATGAAGAAAACCTGAACAGTCTTAGGGGTTTTTTAAAATATGTTTTCTTTTGTTTTTTACCTTAGAAATATCAGGAATGTCAAATCTTGCCTTCCCTGGCTTGCTGGAGGTCTTCTGGGAGTTCTGGGAAGATACACATTGTCTTGCTTGCACACCTTCACATAAGGGGGTGAGGTGCTGAATCTTTAGCAAAGATGAGCTTTCTCCAAAGCATTCATCAGGAGTTGGAGTTAAACAGGCCTCAAGAAAAAAACAAACAAAAACTAGAGAGCTATAAACAGCTGCACCAAAACAGCCTTCCCATCTCCAGTGCTCAACCTTCACCCTCCTGACATCATTTCACTAGCGTCAAACAGGCCACTGCCTTCCCGGGGACGCTGGGACACAGATGATTGAAGTGAAGGTCTCCCACTGGACCAATGTGAAAGCATGTGTGTGAGTGCGAGAGCACAAGCGTATGGAAAGAGCATGTGTGCGTGCACGAGCAAGCACACCTGGGAGGTGGAGGGAGGCAACTGCGGAGACTTACACACCCTTTGAGCATTGCTCTAGCCCCAGTGTCTCATTAATGGGGACGTGTATGATCCCAGAGATTCTAGCTACTTATCCTCATGGGCCATGGAAAATACTGGGACCAGCCCACATAAGGCAGCCTTCCTGGACAGACTTGGAATAGTGGTTACATTTTTTCACACATGCAGCCCCGGCCACGACCATGCCTCTAAAAACACCCTCCCAAGTGCCCGCCTTGCTGCTAAGTACTTGCCGGAGCCCCACCCTGCTTGGGCCGCTCGTCCCCTTTTGTTTGGGGACACGTATCCCTGAGGGGGACGCCGCCAGGCAAGGCGCCCCTCCATCTTGGCCATCGGCATCCGACAGCAGTCGCCTTGACAAAGCCAACCTTTGCCAGAGCGATTTCCTAGCATAAGCCCAGGGGAAGGCGAGGTATCTCAGACACACTTTGGTGGCGCTGGGCCGCTCAAACAGCAGCCACCACAGGCCACACCCAGCAGGGCTGGTCAGTGGGAGCTCTAACAGGTCAGTGCCCATCAGGCCCCCTTCCAGCCATCTAGACACCCAACCTCTCGCCAACCCTGGGCTACTCGCTCTCTCTATCAGCAGCCGGTGATCAAAGTGCGCAATGGAGCTGGGGGGTTGTGGGCAGGAGGAGAGCAATGCGTGATGGTTCCCACTGAGGAGGGGGAAGGGACTCCAGGGCAGTCTGGAAGAGGAGGAGGAGCGGGACCGGAGTGGCAGCATTCAGCAGAAAGGGAAGTCCTGATGGGGCACAGAGGCTGAGCACCGGTCAGGAGCCCCTCCAAGCACTGCTGAAAACCCCGCACCTCTGAAGCCTTTTAACTGGAGCTTTAAAAAAATATTCTTGGTCCCAACCTGGCGAGTGTCGCACTTGATGCCCAGGATGATTCAATTCCCCCCCCCCATACTGCCCCCCCACACACACACACAATGCCAAAATGCCCTTTGAAACATTTGCTAGAAGCTGGTTCCATCCCCCAAGCCCCTGAACCCCCCAGCCCCTTGTGTGTATTCTTGTTCTGCTGTAATAATCCACATCCCAGCTGCCTCTTCCCCCCCTTCGCCCTCCGCCTCCCTCCTCCCCCCTCCCCCTTTCCATAACTCAGAAGCTTGTCAGGCTGGTTCCAGACTGCTGGCGCCAGGCTTCACTCCAGGAAAAAAAATAAAGCATGAGAGAAAGGCATGTGAGGGAAAACAGCCCCGCCACATGAACACACATCAAACCGGCCCTTTATCTCCCCGGAATGTTCCCTCTCTGCCTCTGCAGCGCTCTGCCCTCCTCCCTCCCTGCCCCAGCCCCCCAGACACAGCACCCCCCACCGCCAGCATCGCTCTAACCCTAACGCAGCACAGCCGGGCTGGAAACACACACACACACACACACACACACAGCACAGCTGGGCTGGAAACACACACACACACACCCCGCAGCCGGGCTGGAAACACACACACACACACACACACACACACCCCGCAGCCGGGCTGGAAACACACACAAGAGCACAGCTGAGCTGAAAGCACACACACACACAGCACTCCCCACAACCAGCATCGCTCTAACCCTAACGCAGCACAGCCGGGCTGGAAACACACACACACACACCCACCTGCAAGCCAGCACGCTTAACCGCAATGCCGGGCACAGCCGGGCTGAAACCACACAACCCACACACCCTCACACCCCGCAGCCAGGCTGGAAAACACAACACAGTGGCACAGCCGAAGCCGCAAAGCACCAACCACACAGGCACCCCCACCGCCAGGCGATCGCTCTAAACCCCTAATGCAGCAACAGCCAAGCTGGACCCACACAACACACACACACACCCCCAGCCAGGCTGGAAACACCCACACTAGACCAGCCGGGCTGGGAAACACAACACACAGTGCAACAGGCTGAGGCTGAAAGCAACACACACACACAGCACCCCCCCACAGCAGCATGTCGAACCCTAATGCAGCACAGCCAAAGGCTGGACCCACACCCCACCCCCACTCCCCAAGCGGCCCCCCCCCCACACAACCACAGCGACTTCCACGCAGCCAGCCAGAATTGCTCTAACCCTAATGTAGCATAGCCAGGCTGGAAACACACACACACACACACACACAGCACAGCACAGCACAGCTGGGCTGAAAACACACACGATGAGCACAGTCAGGCTGGAAACACACAGAGCACAGCCAGGCAGGAAACACACACACACACACACACACAGCACAGCACAGCACAGCACAGCCAAGCTGAAAACACACACACAGAGCACTCCACGTAGCCAGCCAGAATTGCTCTAACCCTAATGTAGCACAGTCAGGCTGGAAACAAACACACACACAGAGCACAGCCAGGCTGGTAACACCCCCCCACACACACACCCTACTCCATGCAGCCAGCATCGCTCTAACCCTCCTGTAGCATAGCCGGGCTGGAAACACAAACATACACACACGCAGCACAGCCAGGCTGGAAACACACACACGGCATAGGCAAGCTGGAAATACACAGACAAACAGACACTCAGCACTCCATGCAGCCAGCCAGAATCGCTCTAACCCTAATGCAGCACAGCCAGGCTGGAAACACACACACACACACACACACCACTCCATACAGCCAGTCAGAATTGCTCTAACCCTAACGCCGCACAGCCGGGTTGGAAACAAACACACACACATACACAGAGAGAGAGCGCGCACAGGAAGAGGCAGAGAAAAGGGAAGAAGCAAATACAAGATCTATTATTTATCAGTGTATCAATTATTTAAGGCTCTGTAGCTGGCAAGGGGTGGGGAAAGCGGGCTGGGAGGCCTCTGAGTCGCAGAGAAACCTTTTATAAAGACAATTCAGGAAGCAGGCTCCTCCCTGGACCCCACCACCAGCGCCCTGACTCCACAGGAGAAGTAGTAGTGGGGGAAAATGCCTCGAGTTTCTTCATCACCGGAGGGCACAAACTCCACTGAACTAAAATCCTCAGTGCGTGTTTTCATAACACATGCCATGCATTCAGCAAAACAAAGCGCTGGCCCATCCTTCCCAGGAGTGGCTCTCATCCCCCGGGGTAAGTCCTTGGGGTAAATCCCAGCCCTCTCCATGGGTGTGTACAGTGTGAAAACTGCCAAGCCAGCACGGACCTGCAGGGCTGGACTCAGAGCTAGGCAGGGCATGCAGGAGCACTTCTCCGCAGGGCTCCAGCCATGCTATCATGCTGGGGCATTGGGAGGCAGTAGCCACCAGTCCTGTGACGGGCGTGGGCTTTGCGTGATACGATGAAGGTGTCTTCACTTAGCCTCCTAGAGGGAGGATTTGATCCAGCCCACTGAGTCCAGCTTGGCCCAGGGGAGCAGACACGGCCTTCTGAGTGTCACGTGGCCACATACAAGTGCCTGGGACACAGGCAAGGCTGGGGCTTTGAAGCCATGGAGCCACCAGTGACATGGGAGAAGAGCTGACCAGCGCAGGAGCTGCTGAGGCTTAGGGTGGATGCCTTTGAGCATCTGTCCAATGCAGAGGCCCCATAAAGTCACGTGATTTACATCATGAGGTCATCACATAAAGTTGGCTCATTGCGACATCATGGAGATTAGGCAAAGCACCTTCCCATTTTATTGTCCCTCAAGCAGAACTCGCCCCACTGACATCCAAGAGCCCGGGAAGAGCAGGAGAGGAGGCCGGGCTGACTGATGAGGCCAGGGCCAAGTGGGAGGACAGTCCCAGCCAGAGGGTGGGACTGGCAGGAAAGAAACGGACAAAACACAATAGGTGAAATTCAAATGAGTCAGAGCAGAGAGAGCCCCAAGCTGCAAAACTCAGACTTCAAACAGCCCAAGTCCAGGGGGCTTGGATCTAGGGTTTGCTCCATAATCAAATCTCCATAATCACAGGCATCTATGCACACACCTTATACAAGCATCCATAACACCATGGGCTACAGTCTTGTTTGTCCCCACAAAGGATCAAGCTAGGCCAATAGCAGATGGAAAGTAGCATAGGTGGCATTCTTCTCTTGAATTCAGAACTGACCAATCACCCAGCACAGAACAGGGGGCGCTCTGCTGCATCCTTTTGGATTAATATCAGCCTGGGCTCCTGATCACACAGGATATTTTAAAGCCCCTGTCACGGTTTGCAAACTAAAGATGCTAACCATGGCTCTCTGGCCAAATTCCAGCTTGGAAATGTCCATTTCAAATGGATTTTGATCTGTTCTTTACTCTGAGTCTTAAACTGTTGCTGTGCACTGTCAGACAACTGCTGTGTCCCACCCTAGAGGTAGCTGCAGTTCAGTGGTGGATGACATGAGAGTATAGACCAGGGGTAGGCAACCTATGGCACGCATGCCAAAGGCGGCACGCAAGCTGATTTTCAATGGCACTCACACTGCCCGGGTCTTGGCCACTGGTCTGGGGGGCTCTGCATTTTAATTTAATTTTAAATGAAGCTTCTTAAACATTTTAAAAACTTTATTTACTTTACACACAACAATAGTTTAGTTATATATTATAGACTTATAGAAAGACACCTTCTAAAAACGTTAAAATGTATGACTGGCACATGAAACCTTAAATCAGAGTGAATAAATGAAGACTCGGCACACCACTTCTGAAAGGTTGCCAACCCCTGGTATAGCCAGCGAGAGTGTGAGAGGAGGTAGATGTGGTATAGAGAATTTTTTTTTTTTGGCGCAATGAGTCTGGGATGATTTTATTACTCACTAGTGGAGTCATAGCTAAGTAACACATTTACCACACAGCTGAGACAATAAACTCCCCACTCCAGCACATACTTTGTTCAGGCCATTTTTGGATTGTTATTGTTGGTTCACTTTTTCTGCTTTCTCTGCTTTGTCCCGATTTGTATGGGTGGAGCTAGAAAGGCATCCACACAGGGTGCACAAAGTAAATGTATATCACACAGTGATATTTATAGTAGAGTTTAGGAAGAGGGATCGATACAGTAGCTTCTTCTATGCGCTATAACTACAGATACATATACAAACAGGGCCTGCAAGCCTCCAGTGCAAGGATCTCCCACCGAAGTCAATACAAGTGGCTGTACGTGGGAGCATAGCCTCATCAACTCGAACAGGAGCTCATTGAAAAGACTATGACTTGGCTTTCAGGTTCGGGGCCAAAGTCTGCAAAGCCCACTGGAGTGCAAAGCCCTGCAAAGTCCAGTGGCTCACCCTAGATCCGGAAATAATTCTGTTTTAACATCTCTACAACTGATCAACCGCCTTTGGCACCACAAGCTACTGGCCTGCTGCTACTACTAGCTTTTAGATGAGAAAGCAGCACCTGAAGCTGGGGCTTAAAAATTAGAAAATCCAGTACAGGATGACTTTGATCCTGCAGCACATTGGGGGGAAGTGTAAAGGTTGGCCAACATTTTCAAAAGTGGCCCCTGATTTTGGGTGCTCAATTTAGGACACTTGACAGAGTCTAACTGGACTGGAGCACCCCCAACTTCCATTGACTTCAGCTGGTGGCATAGGCAGTCAGCACTTATAGACCAGTGCCCGCTTTCGAAAATTGTGGCCAGAGTGACCGACAGAGGAAACAACTGCCCTTTAGATTGATAAAGTGACTTCCAGTGGTGAATCAGATCCTCACAGCCTCACCGAGGCTCTCCAAGCACTCTAAAGACACTCATTAATTAACTTGGAGAGGTAGGTGAGGATCATCCCTTTATCCCAATGGGCTAATGGTGTCACAAAGATCTTAAATGCCTCACCCAAGGCCACAAACCAAGGCTGTGGCAGAGCTGTGAACAGAATCCAGGAGTGGTGAATTCTAGTTCCCTGCTCAAACCACTAGAAAAACTGCCTTCTTGATTTCTCAGAAAAATCTTACCACCCTGCCCCATCCATGGATCAACACCCATGCTTGTACATGCCTATATTCATCTCTGTTTGGGCACAGGTTCAGGTGAAGCCAAGGAGAAGACTATTTCTGAATATTCTCCCAGTCCTGGTCCATTGCTGGAGAAGGCACCAGGAGCCCCTGCTGGCACAGGCTTTTGGATGGCAACATTTTCGTGAGACCTCAGAGCTCCTCATGGGAAAGATGATCTTGTAAACCCAATATTGGAACTGAACAACTCTTTCCCTTTGGAGAGAAAGACACCTGCTTTCAAAGCTCTCTTGTATCAAATGCTTAGTGCAAACCAGAGGTGGCTGGAAAACAGGGAAATGATTTTGCAAACCATTTTGAAATTTCAAAGTTGTTTCTATTCTGAAAGGGCTTTTTTGGTAAATAAAAAATGCCCATAAAAATGTGGAAAAAAATATACTGATTTTTAAAAGATCATCAGCCATTTTGTGAAAAAGCAGAAAAACTCCATGCTGCTGAGAATTTTTCATGAAAAAGTTTTGTTGGTTTTTGTTTTTTAGAAGGCTGGTTTTCAACTAAAAACACCTCTTCGTGGGAATAAAAGTCCATCAACATAGGGGAGTCTCTCTTCCATGGGCAGAGGTAAGAGCACTTCAGGGAACAGCATCTCCAGTTGGATTCAGTTGTGCCTCCTCTAGGAAGCCTCAGTTTTTAGGACACGGATCCTATTAGTCCTTTCTCTGTGCAATGGAAGGGTTCAAATACCATGTACTTCTCCACGCTTTCTTTAAACACCCCCTCACCCCAGCACTGGGAAGATGGGTCTATAATGCACTGAAATTGTCAGCAGAAACATTTGATCTGCAGTGAACCTGAGCTACTGATAAGCACATCAGGCTTACTTCCTCATGGGCTGTTGGAACGGCATGGAAAACTGACTGCAAAAGGCAGCAGCCCAGTCTTCTCAGGAGTGATTGTTCCAGATCTCACTTTCAAGGGGGTTAGGATGGCCTGTTCCACACACATCTCTGCTCCATCCAATGCATTTTCTCCAATGCCTTTGACACCTGACAATCACCTATGGTCCCAGTTAGAACACTGCTCATTATGCATTGAAGTCAGCTCTGGGTAGCTCTCATCCAGAAGACGGTCAGAAGGGGACACAGGATCAGTTAGCTCCCACAGTCAGAGTTAGAATAGAGAATAAGCCCAAGGAAGTCTGGAAGCCGAAAAACTACAGAGTCAGATCAGGAGCAGCGCCAGAGTTTCTGGCACCCTAGGCAGAATTCAGGGGGGCGGAATTTGTGCGCTCCCCACGGGGTATGCGGGAGCTTCTGGTTCTGCTCCCATCGCACTGCCAAAGAAGGACCCTCTGCTGAAATGCCGCAGATGACAGCGGCAATCATTGAGCTGCTCAATTGCCAGCCGCTGTTTTCCGCGGCATGTCGGCAGAAGGTCCTTCTTCGGCGGCGCGACAGGAGCAGAACCAGAAGCTCCCGTGTGCTCCTGTGTGCACAAAATGTTGCCCCCCGAATGCTGGCGCCCTAGGCGACGGCCTAGGGTCGCCTAATGGAAGCGCCGGCCCTGGGTCAGATCCACTCTTGCTGGCTGGGGCACCCAGCAAGGGGTGTTTGTGGCTGCCATGGCCTCCCGAGCTGGCAGCCTTACCACAGACGGGAGCCCTGCACCTGAGGTTATGTTGGCAGGAGCTGGCATCACCCTGGGCTCAATCCAGCCTATTGTTTGCCCAGCATAAGGACAGTGCTGAGCCTGTACGTGAGTATAACAGCAGGACCCAAACTCCGTTGCAAGCAGAGACAGTTGGAACATGAGGACAGCAGCCCTCCTTAGCCGACATCCCCAGCACTGCCTGTCCCATCTGTATCCTTTTCCTATTTCCCTTTCATCTCCTCTGTTGGATTCTCCACCCCCTCCCAACCCCGTGAGGTCACTTCCTGCTGTTCTCTCATCTGTTTCCTTTTCTCCCGCTATGCACTTCCTCTCTCCCTTTGATATTTCACCTTCCTTGCGTCATTCCCCTTGTGCCATTTTGATGCTTGATTCCCCGCCCCCCCCTTGCTATTGTTAGAGATTTGAGGTCGAATTCATCGCTCGCGTATTGTTGTGCTTTCGCAAGGGAGTTATACCTACTCATGCCAGCCGTCAGCTTGGGATGCTTCCAGCAACGCCTTACCCCATACTATGGCCTGCGTCCTAGAGACTTGGTCTAATCCCAAATGGCATCTTCAGCCTTAAGGATCCAAACATGCTTTACAACAGAAATGATTTTGCCCATCACTGAAGTGCAACCACCTCTTGGCTGGCACACGGCAGCTGTCTGATGGCACAAAGGAGCACTACTCAACAGTTTAGGCCCAGAAAGGGACAGGAAAACTAGACCACTCCTTTGGTTTCTCATTCTTACGTCTATAAAACAAATAGCTCCTTAACCAATTTATGTGAGCAGCATTTGAAATTAACCAAAGCAAGCCTGGCAGCTGAGTTCGTGCCGAGACCCAATAAGACGTCTTTAAATGGCACGAGTGGGAAAAATCATAAAAACTGAGATGCCAGGAAGCGGCAAACTCCATATAAAACATAAAGGTTTTCTTTAAAGACGACAAACAGAAATGGCCAAATCCTGAAGCCCTTACGCAGCATTTACTTAGTTTTAACTTTTTACTCAAACAAACTCCACTGCAGACAGGATCTAGTCCAGTGTGGTCAGGGTCATGTTCCTACTTCTCCAGAAACCAGCCTTCTCAGCATAGCCCTAGGCCCTGAGACAGGGCCAAATTCTGTTTTCTGTTATGTTAGTGCATCCTTAGCTACACAATGGGGTTACACCTCTACAAGACAGCATTTGGCTTGTAAGCTCAAGCCCTGCAGTAACATCAGCTTCATTTTAGGGCCAACTGGATTGCAAGCCCTCTCTCTGCTGAGACAGAAGGGGTGAAATCCTGGCTGTATTGAAGTCAGTGGCAAAAAGCCCATTGACTTAGCTGGGGCCAGGATTTCATTCCAGGCATTTCTGGTAAGACTTAGGCACCCATTCACTAATACAGTGGGAAGGGCTGTGCCAGAGCATTAACGGGCCTCTATAGGGATTCATCTTCCTTGTTTTCCAGTGGTCCCCACCAGCCTTGCAGTGGCATCCCTAGTTTGCAGAGAAGGCGAACTCTTTCCCCTTTGGACCCTCTGTAACCATGGGCTTCTTCCACAAAGTCTCTGATGGGGAACGCATCCGGGTAAGCACGACTAAGGCCTCTGGCCAGTGGAATGTCTGAATGGCCCTCCTTCTCCGCTCCCCAAAGATGTTTTCTAAGGGGGAATCACCCCCATTTACACCACCATGCTGCAGCGGTAGAATGTTTTTGATAAACTTCACCCTGGTTGTTGGCCGGATGCTCAGAGCCTCACGGCTAAGATGGGAGCTAAGCCAAAACCCATAGCAACAGTAACAAGAGCCCTTATTCTGAGACTGGCTCCCACTTTCATTCTGTGGTGGATTTCCCTTGATGCACGTCAGCTAAGGGAATCATCTGATCCCAGCCAGAGCAAAGTAGCAGCCAGAAGGCCCTTCAAGCCAAGCCTGAGGGAGGTGGCACATGATGGTGAATGCTGCAATTAATCTGTAATGTGCAAGAGGCTGCAGGAGGTCAGTTCCTGTTCTCCAAAACCACAGCATTTATAAAGGTGCCACACCAGCTCCATGTGAGCTGTTAGCAATGCAGCCAAAACCCAACTCCTGCCAGAAACCCTACTGACATTCAGAGCAAAACCAGGGCAGCAAGATGAAATTTTAAACACTGGGATGGGGCCAGCTAAGGGAGGCTTTAAGGGGTAGAGAAAGGTCCTATGCTACACTTTTCTCTTTGGGCTGGAAAGCCTTGTAGGATGGAACCAGATCCCGGGCAAAGACTCTCTCTCTGGTTTCAATGTGAATTACTCTCAAATATTCACAAGTGGGGTTCTTCTGGGGAATACAGACTAGTTAATGGGGAAATTTTAAAGGAAGGCCTCAGGCTGGTGTGGTTTGTTTACTGAAATTTACACAACGCCTCTACCTAATGCACCAGACACTTGCATGATAACACTTCTTTTAAAATCCGACAAGACCATCTCCATGTGCCCAACAAACTCTCACCCTCTGCAGATTCCTGAGAATCTTTTCCGTGTCCCCTGAAGGTTGGCAAAGGGAGGCTCAGCCACACTAAGATGTTATTCCAGAGCCAGCACTGAAAAAACTCCATCCCCAGTGCTCAGATGTCAGGACTGGAAGCCTTAGTGGCCCCAATTCATGTCAATGGCTGAGGTAAAAGCCAGGGAGAGAGGCATGTCTGTAAGGTGCACAGGACCCCAACTGGACAGGGCTTCCTGGATCAACACCGTTATCCTGCATTGTGCCCAGAAATGAATCAAATCAGTGCATGTCTGCTGTGGGGAGCCACACTGGGAAATGAAGAGCTGATGCCTTTTAAAGCCTTTGGAAAGGCAAAGAGGCTTCGTGTTGTGTCTACGCAGTATCCAGTCTGGACCATTACTGGATGAGAAAGAGTAAAGCATGAAGTGCACGCACAGATAGATGGGCATGCACCCCACCCTTTCAGGTGCCACTGCTGTGGGAAGAAGCAGAAAGATTTAGCCAGGTAAGCAGGCACACTAGCATTGCAAAGGGTCTGCTCAGTGCACAAAACACACGCTACTTACAGTCCTGTAGCCTGGGAACATGTTGCTCTATTCAACTATGCAATAAACAGAGAGGGAGAGAACCAGGTTCCCTTTCTGGGTGTGCTCTGTATGTCAGAATCATGGACTGTCCCTCAACCTATCCCCATCCTGCTCTCTGAGCAGACCCCAGACGGCTGGGATCAGATCCAGCCCCTGAATCTCACCTGCTTCTAACAAAGCAATTTCTTAACCACAAACACACTTAGGCTGCTGGAACAATTTTTATAGTGGAGATGCTGAGAGCCATTCAGCCAAACTGTAAACCCTGTATACAATGGAAACCACTTCAAGCCAAGGGGTGCAGCAGCACCCCCAGCACCTGTGAACACACTTCCTCTTGAACAGTATCAGTTACAGACCTCAGGAAAACAGCAGGCTCCGGCATACGTTCCCCTCACCACCCTGAATTTGGTCTGAGTCCCTTAGACCAGGCAGCCTTGCAGCAGAATGGCTTCCCCCTTTGGTTAGAGTACATTCCTCTTCAAAAACAACTTCTGAGACCTTTTCTGTCCCTGCGTTTCCACTGGAGAATTTCCAGACTCCAACCAGCATTGGAGCAGAGTCCTTCCAAGTCAATGGTGCTGCCGGTAGCAAGCCATTCAACGCTGATGGCCTTTGATCACTCATGGGATGTCTTCCCTGCAGAGTTAGACAGGTAATCAGCACCTCGGTCAGCCTCATCTGGGTGCAAGAGTCCTACTGCAAAGCCAGACCCACACTGTGTCCTCCCTGGTTCTGCACGCACGCACATGTGTCTGGCAGCATAATTCCATGGTTCTTTGGGCTGAGATACTCTAGGATTCTTTCCCAATTACACCGCTACCCTGATATAACGCCACCCAATATAACACGAAATTGGATATAACGTGGTAAAGCAGTGCTCAGGGCCGGGGGGGGGCGCGCCGCCTCCAGTGGATCAAAAGCAAGTTCAATATAACATGGTTTCGCTTATAACATGGTAAGATTTTTTGGCTCCCGAGGACAGCGTTATATCGAGGTAGAGGTGTATTGTGGGAGAATTTCTCTGTTCTTTTGGGGGAGGGAGAGAGAATTGTGGGAAGATACTGGAGGACAATCAGCACTTGTGTGATTTAGCCTGTGTTCTCATTGCGACATGGGAAGGTTCCAGCCCAAGTTAAAAGACAGCCTGGACTCCTATCCACCCCCTCAGCCAAGCCAGCTAGCCTGAGCTTAAGCACCGACAAGCCCAGGTAAAAGGTTTTTCTCTGTGGATAGTAAGGGGGTGGGCTAACACTCAGCCAAGGACCTGCGTTAAATGCACAGTGAAGACGCACCTTAGCTAGTCTCTCCAGTAAGCGTCAAGTTTCAGCTACAAAATGAAGGCTCAAAGCCACGCTATAGGCTATATTCAAAATGGAGAATGAAATACAACATGGGGGTCATTAAACAGTGGAACTCGTGAGCAAATACAGGCATATGCCCCCAACTGTCACAGCTGGCCCATCTCCCCCTTAGTCTTTACTGACTGTGGTTTGTAATAAAAACCAACTCTCCACTTCTAGCACTGCCTGAACCTCCTCCCTCTCTTCAGAGCACTGGGGCTGCCATCACCATGTCTGCTTGGGCTGGGAATGGGCTGAGTTTACTGGATTTCGGGGGCTGGCCTGATCTATTTTTCCTGCTCCAACTGTGTTTATTCACTGTGCCCAATAGGTGAAGGGATCACCATATGTGTGCTTACAAATAGAGTTGCCAACCCTCCAGGACTGTCCTGGAGTCTCCAAGAATGAAAGTTTAATCTTCAATTCAAGATTATGTCATGCAATAAAACCTCCAGGAATACGCCCATGCAAAATTGGCAATCCTATTACAGGGGATCTGGCCAGACAAACTTTCAAGATGGTCCCTCCAAAGGGCCTGGGCCCAGGGTGTTCAGCAGTGCTGCTTAAGGCTGAGCTAGGGTGATCAGACAGCAACTGTGAAAAATCGGGACGAGGTGGGGGGTAATAGGACCCTATATAAGAAAAAGACACAAAAATAGGGCTGTCCCTATAAAATCAGGACATCTGATCACCCTAGGCTGAGCGGAGTATTAAAGATGGCTGGCTGGAAATAGGTTGTATCTCATTGATGGAGGGGATGGCTGCACGCACTAAGCCTGAAGCTTGAAATTATTACATTCCCTGGAGCCCACGGGTCAAATCCTGAAATGGCGGTCTCCTCCCTTTTTGTCCCTGAGCTACAGCAGTCACCTTCCATGCAGTTTACTGGACAGCAAAGTGCATTTCAGCTCAGACCTTAAAAAGGCAACACCTGTCTGCTCTGCATGGATAGTAAAACTCCCAGGCCACTCTTCCTATGAGCTAGGGTTTACCCAGCACCTTTGGTCAAAATTTCTAATCCTCCCTGTTGCTCTCATGCAGCCAGCTATGCATTTTATGATAGTTGTGCTCCACCGCAGAGTTGGCTGCTTGTCAGAGGAGCCATATGTACCGATCTGTATCTTGTAAAGCGCTTGGGGGATCCTCCTCCTGTGGGGGGCGGCGTAGAGAAAGGTAGAACAGCAGAATGAATAATACATGCCTTGTGGTGTATGGAGCAATGTAACCGAAAGGAGAGGTCATTCGGTTTGCTGGGTGCTGCATCCTGAAGTGCAGGGGCAGCTAGGAGGAGCGCACCATTTTGTGTTTCACATTGTTTCAGGGTGAGTCATTGTGGGTTTTCTTCTCTCTTGTGGAGACCTGATATTCACTTGTGCTTTGTCATTTGCTTTAGCCTGAAATATTATTAGTCAACTACCTAATCTGAAACTGCTTGTTTTACTGAGAGCGTATGAAGGAAAACACAATTTTAATCAATATAAATAAGTAACAGTGTGGCCAGCCCTGAGCATTCAGAAACCATGAGCCACCCTCTCCCCCTCCAAATCATACCAATTTAAAAAATAATAAATATTGGGTTATTTTGTATTTGTCTTCTGCCTTTTAAGCCTTTAGGCTACACTCAGGCCATGCTTTCAAGCTTTTCTCCACAACCATGAGATCCAGAAACTTTTTTTTTTTTAAATGAAAGCTGAGTTTTTCACCTAAATCACATGACTCCCAGAGCTGGGGCTTTAAGAAAAGCATTGAATATTGTGTGACTCGCAATATAAATCATAAGAGTTGGCACCATTGTAATGATCATCGATATAATAATTAATTAAATAAAACTACCATAATAAAGAAGTTAGAACTTTTCAGTCACACTAGACATTCCCTTCTCCCTTAGTGGCTACAATATGGGGATGAAACATGATTCTGTCATATCATAGTAATCTCTCTCTTCTTCTGACATATACTGGATACTCCATTTGCAGGGCACTGGGATATTTTCTGCACCAAAACAGAATAGTCTGATCTTATTGCTCCCATGGAGTTCCAGTTAAATCCTTTCCTGTGGCTGGGAACCCAGGCCTCCAGCTTCCCAGATGAGTGTTCGGATGTCAGTCTACAGCAGCGAGACCCTGGGCAACCCAGCCTGAAGCTACTCATCTATCCCAACTCTACATATGTTCAGTTTACCCCAGAGCCAGTGCTCTGCAACTGGGCTTGGCCTTCTCCCTAACAGTATTCACATCATCATCATCATCCTGAGGTAATAGAACACTTTGCTCTTCTCTAGCGCCTTCCTTCCAAGGACCTCAACACTTTGCAAACATCAGTGGACTCATCGACCCAACCCTGCTCTGGAGATAGGTTAGTATAATCCCCATGACACACATGGGGAAACTGAGGCTTTGAGGGGGTTAAATTACCTGTTCACGGTAAGCTGGGATTAAGACCCATAGGATCATCTTGAACGTTTACAATCCAAAGATTATAGGATTTCTCCATCTAGGTATTACTATTATTTGTATAACAGAAGGGCCTAGAAACCCCAAATCCTATCAGGGCTGCATTGAGCTAAGTTCTGTACGTGCAGAGTAAGAGACAGGCCATGTGGCTGTCCTCATCTTAGCATCTGCTCTCCGGACTGTCACAGCAGATGCCAGTCCAACACCCACAATTTCAATCCCCACCACATCTTTCCCCCTTAGATAACTGTTTCTTAAATCTTCACACTGGGGATTGGATCCTTCAACCCAATGTGGGGCTGGCTGACCTGGGGTCTGATCCTGTAGGGTGTGGGGCACTCAATTGTTAGGCTGGCCTCTTCCCTACTCAACCCTTCCTATAGCACTGCGCTGTGTCAGCACTGAGCCCATAGCCCCTCCAGCCCAAATGTTTTGGGGGATGCTAGTCTAATGCTGCCTGAACACAACAGGGGACCCTTAGACATTTGTGACAGCATGTTTAACCTGCAGGGAGAGATGGCACAGAGAGTTAGTGACTGGCTCTCATAGGGAAAAATCTTCCCATGCAGCAATCCTTGGAGGATTGCAGAAAGATCCTGGGGGGACTGCAGAAAAGAGACAGTTAACGGCAGGGTTTGGAGTGGAGCAAGATCCCTGACACCCTGTCCAGCTGGCACAAGCTTCTTTAAACACATTAAGAAGCCCTGCTGCAGCCTTTCCAGGCAGAACCCCTCCAATAGCTGCAATAAATCAGTGCATTCTATGGAACTCCTTCCATCCAAGAGGATCTGGGAGAAACATGGGTCTGACTCACAGCCCATTAAAGCCAGTGACAAAGCCCTCACTGACTTTAATGGTGTAACATCAGGGACCTGTGAGGGCGGGAATCACTTCACATGGGACCTGATACTGAAAGATGTGGGGCACCCACAGCTCCATTTGAAGCCAGTGGGAGCTGTTGGTGTGTAGCCTTCCTTGCCTGCTTAGTTCAGGCTCTGAGTTAGGGAAGCCATGTGGGGAGATGCAAGGCAACACAGACTGGATTAGATGGCAGTTAAAGAGAATCACAGAGTCGGTTTGCATCCACCAGCCTGGACAAAGAATCCACTTCCATAGCCATTACAACCACCCCTCCATCCCTTAACTAAGAGACACCAATGTAAAGCAACCACTTCTGGGGTAGCGCGCAGCAGCTCATGCTGCACAGCTATGCCCACAAAGGGGTTGAGGACAGGAAGTAAAGAATCAAATCCAAGCTGAAAGCGCTGGGAGAACATATAAAATGTCAGGCCGGAGATGGAAATTAACCAGGCCAGGAGGGCTAGCACCTGTTACTCTGCCAAGATCCGGAGGACCTGGAGCTCACATTTGCATCAGGAAGATGCTGCGAGAGGACACGGAATCCCCACGCCCCTCCTACAAGAGATGTTCGCAGATCACCAACTCAGAAAGCTGCAGGAAGGAACAAAAATAACCACCCAGAGCAGAGACCCACACTGCATTAGGGAGCGTGGATGGGGAAGGAGTCCCAGCTTCCATCTGCGTCCACTGATCTGCAAGGGGAAGAGATTCCCTCCCGGACAAGCTGCAGGCGCAAGGCAGCTTGCGCCAATCCAGGAGGAGAAGGACAGGGAAAGCAAAGGTCGGGGTTGGAAGACAAAGCCGGCAGAGCCCACGGAAACGGGAGAACATCAGGGTCTCAATGGCTCCTTTGGAAACACAGAGACTGAAGCGGTGGGGGAGGGCAGGGGGGATTATTTTATTAATTATTATTATTGTTATTTAAAAATTAATCAGGCTGCCAAGGCTTCTCTGCAATGCTCCAGGCCCGAGGAGCATCCCCGCACACAGCGTGGAGCAGGGGCCTCTGCGCTGCCTGGCTTGCCGGCTCTTGAAAGCAAATACAAAGGCTTTCAGCTCCCCAGCACTCGCTAATGGTCGACCTCTCTGTTGTCCTCGATGCATGCCTGTCCCAGTTACAGCAGCTGGTTGCTACAGCAACTGAGCTCTGACTAATCATTTGCGCAATGACCCTTTTTCCCCCCAGAGAGAGGGAGGGAGGGAGCTGGAGAGATGGAGGGAGGGAGGGAGGCAAGGCGAGTGGAGGTTACAAATAAAAGCAACTGCAAAGAAGAATGCATTTTGGGGGGCTTGCAAGAACTGGGGGCGGGGCAGGACAGGTGCTGGAGGTTTCCAGAGTCGTTAAAAGCAGCCGCATGCAATCTTGCCTGCCAACTAGCAAGAGCCTGCTCACCCAACCTCAAATCTACCCGTGGTCACCATAGAGGGGGCAAGTGGGTGATGCTGTCGGTCACTGAGCCCTAAGAAGTCTTGCCGGGGCCATTTCCATCCAAGGCAGGGGGCTCTGGAGCTGGGATGCAATCACCCCCCCACACACACACCAGCTCCCAACTGGCACTCAATGGGCCAGAGTCAGGATCTGGCCCGAGCTCACCATGTGTCACCCTGGATGGATCAGGCCCTAACTCCATTGACTCAGTTACACCGGGGGGGCTGTGATCCTAATTCCCTTGACTTTACTGGGATGACTCTACCTCTAACTCTATTGACCTCAGCAGAGTTACACCAGGGTTGAGTCAGGCTCCTTCTCTGGAAGAGAACAAACAATGCAAGCGACGCCCTGTGCATAGTCTCTCAAATTTTCTAGTGGGTTCGTTGAGGCTTCCAAGGAACGCTCGTGAGATCCAGGTTTTACAGGCACAACTGTTTGCAGACAGCAAATTTCAAGGTTGCAGACTTGCTTATGCATGGGAACTGAGGTCTAGATTGTGCTCCCCTTACTCATGTTAGCCAGCTCTTACTCACAGGAGTAGATCCGTTAGTGTCAAAGGGACTGCTGCTCCCCAACTGAGTAAGGCTTATGCAATCGAGCTGTGAATTTTTCATTCTAATGCACATGGCAGAAGTGCTTGGGCACCCACCCAATCGGAAAGCAAGCAGTCCCATATGACCTTGCTGAGACCAATCACAACTCATCCACCCAGCTCAGAGAGCCAATGGCAGAGATCTGTGAGTGACCAATCTGGAGAGCTACAAAGATTAATAAAATAACGTACTGAATAATTTTGAACCGCGAGTAAGTTTGAGAAAATTGCTATGGGTTTGTGGTGATTCCACAAATGGAAAAAGGGGTTAACATATGCTGGGGTTACATTGCGCTCTGAGCAGAATAAAGCAGAGAGAGGACATGAAAAACAACGGAGGGAGAGGAAAAGAAAACACTCAAAAGAGACAGGAACAAATAGAGAAAGTTGGGCAGGGAACGTGAGAGGGAGAGGGGAGGGAGAAATGGACTAAGCAGAAAGAAAGTGCAAAATAATTGAAGAATGAGCCATATCCCATATGGTGCTGCATACCTGCTGCCTGCGTGCAGCTCCCACTGAACTCAATGGGAAATGGGGGCACTTAGCATCAATCTGGACTCGGCTCAAGAATAACCTGAAAGGTCCCAAAGTGCTTCACAAACTCTGCATGCAGAACACCATCGAAAGAAGGGCAGTCACCTCTGGGGCCAGCAGCCAGGCAAAGAGCACAAACCACATGGGGTCTGCTCTACAGGGACCTTCAGTAAAACAGGGAACCAGACCGACACATCCATTGACTTCAAAGGGCTTTGGATCAGATCCCAAATGACCGGCTGCCATTGAGGAGTCTGGGTACAGGGTCTGTGCTGCTGGCTACATTCACTAACAGGCTCAAGCGCTCCCACTGGACTGGCAGCCACATTACTGTTGGCTAACGAGGCCGCGCAGAACTGGTTCACTTTTATAAGCTGTATCCAGGGCAGGCTCACAGCTAGGAGCAAAAAAGAAAAAACAAATCTTTCCAAAGAGAAACCACCTTGGCATCCTGAACTTGCAGGGTGGGGACTGGAAAACAGCTCTGGTTGACACAGGCCCTCTTCCTTCCCTTGGCCCTTCCTTCCCTTGACCAGGTCCAACAGGAGGGACAATGCCATGCTAGCAACACACTGTACGATCCCCAAGGGATGGATTCATAGATTCATAGACTCTAGGACTGGAAGGGACCTCGAGAGGTCATCGAGTCCAGTCCCCTGCCCTCATGGAAGGACCAAATACTGTCTAGACCATCCCTGATAGACATTTATCTAACCTACTCTTAAATATCTCCAGAGATGGAGATTCCACAACCTCCCTAGGCAATTTATTCCAGTGTTTAACTACCCTGACAGTTAGGAACTTTTTCCTAATGTCCAACCTAAACCGCCCTTGCTGCAGTTTAAACCCATGGCTTCTTGTTCTATCCTTAGAGGCTAAGATGAACACGTTTTCTCCCTCCTTATGACTCTCTTTTAGATACCTGAACACTGGTATCATGTCCCCTCTTAGTCTTCTCTTTTCCAAACTAAACAAACCCAATTCTTTCAGCCTTCCTTCACAGGTCATGTTCTCAAGACCTTTAATCATTCTTGTTGCTCTTCTCTGGACCCTCTCCAATTTCTCCACATCTTTCTTGAAGTGCGATTGTAACAATTCCACTAACTCTGGGATCTAGGGCTAAACTCTGGCTCCCGATTCACCCTGTGAAACCTCACTGAGTCCAGACGGATTGCACAGGTGCAACTGGAGCAGAATTTGGCCTCATTCTTTCAACAACCGTTAATAGTACAGGGGGGTGAAGCAGGGCAAAAAGAGAGCATGTGTATGCACGCATGTGCTCAGGTTGGAAACAGGAGACATAACAGCAGGTGAATGGGATCAGCGGGTGGAGCAGCACGATGACAGCACAGAGGGCCGTAAGGACTGGGAGTTTTCAGAATAACAGCCAACCTAGTCTTAACAGTGACGTTGCATAAGGGTGTTCCAACTTGGGCGGCAAGCTGGAGAAAAAGGCCACCTCCAGGCCTCAGTAAAGATGATGGCAGTTTTGTCCTGGCTTTAGATGGGAACAGGATGTGGCTCAGGTGAACTCACTCCAAATTTACGTGGGAGAAAGGAGAGCAGAAACTGGCTCATAATATTGAGCGTTTGTGTTTTAGAGCTCAAAAGCCCTGCATCGCATTACCATGTTTGTCCAGCACCTCGTGCAACAGGACCTAGCCACGACCGCCATGCAAATACATAACAACAACAACAAGCCATTTGGAAAATTAAGGAATATGCCATATCCAGTAGAGCAGGGGTGGCCAACCTGAGCCTGTGAAGGAGCCAGAATTTACCAATGTACATTGCCAAAGAGCCACAATGAGATGTCAGCAGCCCCCCATTAGCTCACTCACCCCTGCTCCTAGCACCTCCCACCCACAGGCAGCCCCATTGATCAGCGCCTCTCCCTCCATCCCCGCACCTTCTGATCACGGTGAGGAGCTAGGGCACTGCAGGCTCAGGGGAGGGGGCGGGAAGGGGTGGAGTGGGGGCAGGGCCAGTGGAAGAGCCAGGGGTTAAGCAGTGAGCACCCCCGGCACATTGGAAAGTTGGCGCCTGTAGCTCCAGCCGCGGAGTCGGTGCCTGTACAAGGAGCCACATATTAGCTTCTGAACAGCTGCAGGTGGCTCTTGAGCCCCAGGTTGGCCACCCCTGCACTAGAGGGATGCACCAGATCCACCAGGGAAAATATAAGCTGGTGGGGAGAGGCACATATTTTGGCAACCTGGGAAAATTGCTGATCTTTCCTTGCCATGTGCCTTTCTACTTGAGATGGGCCAGAATCAAACCCTTAAGCACTCAGATAACTACAGTGATGGGTCGCACGTCAGTACCTGGAGTCACGAATTACTAGAGCTAAACCTCTCCAAACTTCGGGGAATTTTGGACCCAGTCCAAAGTTTGCAATGGATCCTTTTCTCTTGATGGATCAAAGCACTAAAACTTCAGCATCTGGATCCAGGTCCAGCCCTCCTGCTTCAGGCTATTTCTCTGCTTCCTACCCATTGAAACAAAAAGATCGGCAACGTTACTAGTAGATATTTCACCAGGACATGAGCTAGTTATTGCTGCTAGAAAATGTGGGGCCAGAATTACAAAAGCATTCATGTTCTCATTTAGGAACCCAAATAACAGCCAGGTCTGCACATGTAGTAGCTCCCTTTGTGGCGCTTTCAGTGCATGATGAGTGCTGATGTAACCCACACACCTCCTGGCCCATCTAGTGGCACCGAGACCACTTACACCGAGATCCTTTGAAATTTGACCCTATGTACTGAGCTCTACAAAAAATCTGGCCCCCTATTTATAGGGACTGGGACCTCCCAAAAATCCCAGTTCTAGGGTCTGAACCAAAGCCCACTGAAGTCATTAGGTAGCTTTCCTTGGGCTTTGGATCAGGCCCTTACAGGGATCTTGGCTGCTTTGAGATTTCTACCCAACATTTCAAAAAGCCCTTTCCACAGTTAAATCTTTCTGCAGTTTTCAGAGTTGCAGGTCTCCAGCGAGGACGATTAATTCCAGCATGCCCTGCATGTGGATGCTGCAACTAAACAGCCCCAGAGAAGGAGTTTCATCACAGCCTGTTTGTGTGTATGAAAAAGGGAACTTGGATTCCAAGGCTCCCTCAGCCTCACCCTGAGCCAGAGGAAGGCTCTGTCCTGCTCTTGCTCAACCCTGCTGCGGTGGGAATGAGGAAGTAGAGGAGACAGGGTGGGGGAGGAGGGGAGAAATAGTCAAGCTGGAGATAAACAGCCTCCTCTGAGCCATCCTGGTTGGAAAGTTTCTCTAAAGCGAGAGGGAATGGGGGCAAAGAGAGAGTTCTGTCCCCATGCAGGAGAACAATTTACAGAGCAATAGAGCAGGAGTCAAGTCCATCTCTTCTAGGTCCCCTTGAATATACCCAGGCAGCTGGGGTATAGGAGACAGACACTCTCCAGGTTTGCTCTGGGCTTTGGCAGTATTTGAAATCTAAGACCAGATCTTAATTTAAATGGCCCTGGTCTTTGAACTGAACCCAGATCTGAAAAGCCTTTGTGGGACCAATCCAGATTTTGCAGCTCAAGCCCAGGACCATCATGGCAATAACCATCCCTCATTGATTCTATCCAACCTTGCCTCAGTTGTGTGCATGTGCAACAAGCAGGGGCGGCTCCAGGCCCCAGCACACCAAGCGCATGCTTGGGGCGGCAAGTCGCAGGGGGCGCCCTGCCGGCGCCGCGAGGGCTGCAGGCAGGCTGCCCTCAGCGGCTTGCCTGAGGTGGGTCTGCTGGTCCCACGGCTTCAGTGGACCTTCCACAGGCGTGTCTGTGGAGATCCTGCTGGTCCCACGGCTTCGGAAGACCTCCCTCAGGTGTGCCTGCGGGAGGTCTGCTGAAGCTGTGGGACCAGCGGACCCTCCGCAGCCAAACTGCCGGAGGCTGCCTGCCTGCTGTGCTTGGGGCGGCAAAATCCCTATTGTCGACCCAGGCAACAAGTGTGGGGAGGTTAGTGGCTGGAGTTCCACTGAAACCAGCTGGAGCTGGAGTTGGCCCATCACCTTCCTCAGTTGGATTCAACCTTCAATAAAAGTCGGCAGTTTGCTAAGTGGCCTCTATTAGCCAGAGCACCACATTTAGTACAAAGAAAGTTAATAGAAAAATAAAAAACCTACAATAGATGCAAAACTTTCTGAACAGCCACACTTTCCTGTTGCTTGTGCTGTCCCCTCTCCACTCGGTTTTGCTTGTATTCATTTGTCACGCCTCACCTCTCACAGGAGCAGCCTGTGGGTCAGATCCTCAGCTGGGGTAAAATGGCCATTGAAATCAGGGGACCTATGCCAATTAGACACCAGTTGATGGTCTGACCTGTTATGTGCTGCAAAGTACTTAGCATATAGAAATAACAGTGGTAGTGATAGCATCACTGTCTGATCCACTATGGATCATCCCCAACTCATCCACCATAATGCTCACTTCCATATTTCTTCCAAGCAGGGGAATCAAAAGTATGAGACAGCATCAGTTTCTTAAAGAGACACACTGACACGCTGGAGTACTCACTTACCTCCACTGATACCTGAGACTAGCAGCCTGTGGTCATCCTCCTTATCCCATCTTCTAAGGGAAAAGTTTACTCTTCAGATTCAGGAGTAAAGGCAGATTTCTCTTCTCCATTTTATCCTACGAAGAAACCCAAATTCAAGTGATACCATCATTTACATTGTCCACTCAGATATAACCCAATCCACATATAAAGCAATGCCCCGAAAGCTGATGTAATACCCAACACTTGCATCTAGGGCCCTACCGAAGCCACGGTCCATTTTAGTTAATTTCACAGTCATAGAATTTTTAAAATAATAAATTTCATGATTTCAGATATTTAAATCTGAGATTTCACGGTGTTGTAATTGTAGGGATGCTGACCCAACAGGAGTTGCGGGGGGTGGGAGTGGGTTCACAAGGTTATTGTAAGAGTGGTTGTGGTACTGCTCCCCTTACTTCTGCGCAGCTGCTGGCGGCAGTGTTGCCTTCAGAGCTGGGCAGCTGGAGAACGGCAGCTGCTGGCCGGGAGCCCAGCTCTGAAGGGAGAGCTGCCACCAGCAGCAGCGCAGAAATTAGGATGGCCTGGTATGGTATTGTCACCTTACTTCTGTGCTACTGCCTGCAGAGCTGGGCCCTCTGTTAGCAGCCGCCGCTCTCCGACTGCCCAGTGCTGAAGGCAGCAGCGCAGAAGTAAGGATGACAGGGTATGGTATTGCCACCCTTACTTCTGTGCTGCTGCTGGCGGGACGATGCCTTCAGTGCTGGGCACCCGGCCAACAGCCGCCACGCTCTAGCTGCCCAGCTCTGAAGACAGCGCAGAAGTAAGGGTGGCAATACCACCACACACCCCCTAAAATAACCTTATGACTCCCCTGCAACTCCCTTTTGGGTCAGGACCCCCAATTTGAGCAACACTGGTCTCCTCCATTAAATCTGTATAGTGTAGGGTACAAGCACACAAAAAACTAGATTTCATGCGGGGAGACCAGATTTCGTGGTCCATGACATGTTCTTCATGGCTGAGAATTTGGTAAAGCCCTACTTGTATCTAATTAACCCTTACTGCAGCCCAGTAAATTAGGCAAATATTATTAATTCCACTTTACAGTTAGGAAAACTGCAGCAGAGCAACTACAGGACTTGCCAAAGGCCACAGAACCAGATGGGACTAGAATTCAAGGGGCAAAGTTCACAGGCGTTGAGTAAATTAGACTTGTCTACACTGAGTGCTGGTCTACACCTAAAACTCAGACAGACCTGGCTATGTCAGTTAGAGGTGTAGTTTTTTACCAGCATAGTTATGCCAGTATAAGCCTTCATGTAGATGCACTTACACTGACATAAAAAAGCATTTCCTGGTGTAGCTTATGTTTCTTGGAAAACTGGTGTAAACTATGCCAGCAGAAGCATTTTCATGCTGGCGTAAACTGCATCTACACTAGGAGAGTTTGCCGATATAGCTATACTAGCAAACATTTTCTAGTGGAGACAAGGCCCTCAGAGGCACGCCACTGATATTTAACAATCTACACACAAACATGGGTTTGGCCTACACTACACTGTTCGGTTGACATAAGCTGTCTTGCGTTGCCCTTGCTGTGGAAGTGTCTTCACTTAAGTTTGACTTCTGCCAACGTAAGTGCCCCACTGCGCCGACTGAGTAACACCCTGAGCGGTGTGGAGTCGCGATCAATGTAGTTAGGCTGGCTCTGCATTGCTTATGTCAACTGTTACTGGCCTTCAGGAGCTGATCCACAATGCCCCACACTCACAATACAATCGATACATGCACTCCTGGTGAGGACGCATACCATCGACACAAGGAGCCAAGTGTGCACACACACACAAGCAATTTAATAATTGCAGGGGCTGTCAGTTCTCTTCCATCAACATAGTTGTATCTACACTAGGTCCTAGTCTACACCACAGAATTAGTTTGATGTAAGGCAGCTTTTGTTGACCTAACTCTGTAAGCGTCTTCAATAAAATGTAGCTCCCCCTGATGTAATGCACCCACTACACCAACATAATAACGCCACCTCCATGAGAGGCGTAGCGCTTAGGTCGCTGTATCAGTGCAGACAGACGCTGTGTTGCTTATAGTGACTGTCGCTGCCGTCCCACAATGCCCCACGCTCACAATACAGTTGATACAAGCAGTCCTGGTGAGGACGTGCACCGCCGACACATGGAGTGTAACGTGGGCGTGCAAATGCTGCAGAGGCTGTACGTCGATGTAACTTGGGTCGACTTAATTTTATAGTGCAGACTTGCCCTAGGGATTATGTCAGCATAGCTCCATTGTCAGGGGTGATGTAGCTATGCCAATGTAACCTTTAAGGGTAGACCAGGCCCTAGCTGTTTATTTTGGTTTACATTACACCTGCTGCTAGCAGACTTTAGCTAAACCAAAATAAACACAGTTTGAACTAAGAATGATGACGCAGCCTTTTGCGTCAGTTTAATTAAATTGGTATAAAGCCACCCTTTAAATTCAGGGCCGGCTCCAGGTTTTTTGCCGCCCCAAGTGGTGAAGAAAAAGAAAAAAGCCAATTGAGCTGCCGCTGAAGTGAGGACAACGAGTGAAGAGAGGGAGTGAAGGACCCACCGCCGAATTGCCACCGAAGATCCGGACGTGCTGCCCCTTTCTATTGGCCGCCCCAGGCACCTGCTTCCTTTGCTGGTGCCTGGAACTGGTCCTGCTTAAATTAAACCAGCGTGGCTCTGTGTGGAGACAAGTCCTAAGGCAGTCCATAATACTCTAACTCATACAAGGAGCAGAAAGAAGGTGGAAGGCCAAGCGAACCCTTCTTACTTTAACTTACATTTTCTAACACCTTCTGGTTTCTTGATGCATAAGTAACATTAACTTAGGGCTGGTCTATGCTGGGAACTTACATCGGCACACCTATGTCTGTCACGGATGGGAAAAATCCACACCCGAGAGACGTAGCTATCTCAACCTAACCCCTGGTGTAGATGGTGCTAGGTTGACAGAAGAATTCTGTCAACTACCAGCTCTTGGGGAGGTGGATTACCTACTCAGACAGGAGAACCCTTCCTGTTGGCGTAGAAGTGTCTGTGCTGAAGTCTACACAGCTGCAGCTGTGCCACTGGAGCACTTGACGTGTAGACATACCCTTCGCCTCCCTTATCAGAAATGTTCCTGGCCCCACTAAAGTCAATGCAAAACTGCCATTAACTTCAATAGAAGCAAGATTTCACCCAATTAGTTTATGGCCAACACTGGCATTACACAAAACCCACTGTGAATGGAAATGTTTTGCTGCCATCCAGGAAAGCCCTTCTCTTCATTTAAACTCCCCCCTGTAGCACTAGGAATCCAAAGGATAAGAGCATTTCAGCTGGTCTATCCTGAGACCCAGGTAGGGAAACTGTCTAAAAACACAAGTGAAACTGAACAAATCCTTGTCCCAAATGGAGAGACGCGCAAAGGAAAAGAAACCAGCTGCTTCAACAGCAAAAACAGTGGCATTTTAAACATTCTTTTTCTTGTATGGCTGTACTGCACCTATGAACAGTAACTCAGGTGGGGAATTGTTTTCAATTTAATTGGGCCTAGCACACTGCTGGCAATTCCATAGCAGCCAAGGGGTTTACACCGGGGCTGAATTGAAGCCCCGTGTTTGTGTGTTGGAAGCAGCCTTTTAAGAGAAGAGTTGCTGCTGAGAGTCAGGCATTCTGGCTGCCCAGATTTTTGAGGGAAAGGCAAGCGGTTTATATTTTTGATCTGACAAGTAAACCAGAAAAATCTCTCTGAAAACCCACCCCTCAAAACAACTTTATTCTCCATCCAAGAAAAAATCATTAGTTCTGACAATGGGGAATCTGTTTTCCAGGAGGTGAAGGGCGGGGATGGGGGACACTTGATAATAGCAATGGCTAAGGGTGTTTGGTTTTTTTTTTTAAACTGATGGGTAGAAGCATGTGTGCAAGAGAAGCAAATACGCAAAGTGGGGGTGGGCGGGGTCTGCAACTGCACCTGCCTGCACTTTGTTTGTCCCTGGAATAAAGAACTGGCTCAAGTTACTTGAGTGCGTTCAACCCTTCCTTGCCCTGCCCCTCCCTGAGCCGCAGAATCTAGCACAAACATGGGGAGAAACAAACCCTTCTCAGCAACCATGCAGCAGACAGAGCAGTGAATTTAAATAAATAAATACAATTCAACTTAGAGAAAAGGAAAGAAAGGACGCGCTTTTCTGCCCCTCTTCTCATCCCAGAAACCTGTGTACTATGTAAATATATGCAAATGAGGCAATGAAGCAGGGGGAAGAAACCAGGTCTATAAAATGGCATGTTTTTAGATTGGAAATGGCGGGGGGGGGGGGGGGGGGCAGAAGGAAGGAGGTTGTTGAAAAGTTTTTGCAGAATCAATTAGGAAGTAAGAAAGGTCTGTAATAATGACTAGGGAATCCGTAACTCAAAATGCCAAGAACGGACCTCAATGGAGCTATACCCACCGAGGATCCAGTTCGCTGGCTCTGTCCTGCACCTCTGAGTTCAACCCAGTTCAACAGCCATTCCTGAAATACCTTGGAAAGGATTCAACTGGTATTTAAAACAAAACAACACTGTCTCTTGCCTTGCTGATCATTGTGATGGTGTAGAGCAGAGGTGGCCAACCTGTGGCTCTGGAGCCACACGCGACTCTTCAGAAGTTAATATGCGGCTCCTTGTATAGGCACTTGTATAGCTGGAGCTACAAGTGTCAACTTTCCAATGTGCTGGGGGTGCTCACTGCTCAACCCCTGGCTCCACCACAGGCCCTGCTCCCACTCCACCCCTTCCTGCCCCCTCCCCTGAGCCTGCAGTGCCCTCACTCCTCCCACTCAGAGCCTCCTGCATGCCACGAAACAGCTGATCGGGAGGGGAGGGGAGGGGAGGGAGGGGAAGGTGCTAATGGGTGGGGCGGCCAGTGGGTGGGAGGCGCTAGGAGTGGGGTGCGGGAGCTGTGGCTCTTTGGCAATGTATGTTGGTAAATTCTGGCTCCTTCTCGGACTCAGGTTGGCCACCCCTGGTGTAGAGAGACAAAAGTACTTGTGTGCGGGAAGGGGTGGTGAAAGGTATAGGCAGGATGCGAAAGATGGAAAGACTAATAAGCCCAAGCAACCTGACATGTAAATGAAGCACAGATCAGATCAGAGACGTACCACACCGTAGGATAGACTGTCATCTCTTTACATTGGGTGCTTTACCCATGGGACTCCTTGAGGAGTAATGTACTACTTTACAAAAATAAACGTATTGTAATCTGACCCAACAGCAGTGCACGTGCATTGCAAAGGAAACATTTTATGAAATGCAAGTGTAACCACTGGTCAGTGGGGTTGCATCATTTTATTTCAGCCATTTAGCCACCTAAATAGTTCCATGGCTTGCAAAATTTTCTCCAAATAGCAGCGCGGCATTGAAGCAGGTGATATTTTGAATGTCATTGGTTTTAGTGTGAAAATAGCCTTCATCTGAATAAGGTTTTTCATCTCAATATGCAACATCTGAACATTTTTGCTCAAAAATAGGAGTGTTTTGAGCGGGAAACTATCTTCCACTCAAAACCAGTCACAATTCTGACCAACACCCATGTGACAGACACAGCAATTCCTGCAATACTCCTGAAAAAAAAAGCATCACTGTATTAAATGCAAAGTTTGTGTGTTACCATAGACTGGGAATGTATGTAACTCTCTAACGGAGAGATGTGATGTGAGGCCTGAAAGTTCAAAGGACTGTATTGAAAGTGTGCCAGACAAGATGGACTTTTGGGACAAGAAGTGTGAAGTGGATTTTATGGGGAATACCTAGGGAGAAGTTAATGCAAATTCCCTACTTCTGGTTATCAAAAAAAAAAAAAAGCCTTTTGAAGCTATGCCCTGGGGAGTGGGTGATTAGGAACAGGTAATCAGCAGCCAGAGGTTGAAGATCAGAGCTCAGAAGGTCCAAGCTGTATAAAGAAACCAGTTGATCTGCCCAGTCTAGGTTCTGGTTCTGAGACTGTTATGAACTTCAAGGAGTCTGGTGGCACCTTAAAGACTAACAGATTTATTTGGGCATAAGCTTTCATGGGTAAACCCCCCCCACTTCTTCCGATTTTTTTTTACCCGCGAAAGCTTATGCTTAAATAAATCTGTTAGTCTTTAAGGTGCCACTGGACTCCTTGTTGTTTTTGTGGATACAGTCTAATATGGCTACCCCTATATTATGAACTTGTAACCCCAGGGACAACACAGTTGCGGGTTTTGAAGGACTCACACTTACCAGGGCCTGAGGCTGGAGTTGGGGTGATGTGTGGAAAGCTTCTTAGCAGGCATGTAGGTTCTTTTATTGTTTTTAATGTTTTCTCTGTGCTTTCACCTTAAGAACGGCTGAGGAGCCAGGAGCCTTGAGTTGGTGCCCTTGGTGGACTACGAGGGGGGAAATACAGGTGCAGTTGCCCTGAACTGTGACAGCCGCCTGCTCTCCTTTTCATAAGATTGTCCACTGCTAACTCCCTCTGACCTCTTCTGAAATTTCAGGATCCATCACTGGAGCCTGAGGGTGGGAGACACTGGACAGTAGCAAAGGTAAGACGCCATATGAGTGTATGGTGCAGACAAAGCCACATATCCTGACCCAAGATGCTTCCCATCTAAGTTAGACCCATGACACAAACCAACTGAAAACAGAGCTGGAGCCGGAGGGAGATAAAACTGTTAGGAAGCCAAGGATTCTGCTTTCACAACACCTCAGTGGAGTTACTCCCAGTGTATGCTGGCCTGAGTGAGAGGAGAATCAGGCCTAGTATCTTGCCTGTCCTTTCTTTCAAGCTGTAGCTGACTCTCCATCTCACAGAAGGAAGAAGGAAGTGATGGGTGTATTTCTGCATGGCACTTGCATTGATTTCACTGGGCAATGGTCAATACCTATTGATTTCACTAGGAGTCATTCCTGGGTAAAGTGTACAAAAACAGGCTACCTTGTAGAGTGAAGTGACCCTAAACCAAAGTCCTGTTGTAGGAACAGACCCAGTTTAAAGAACAAATTCCTGCTGCACTGCAAGGAACGGATGAAAGGGCTTGTTCAAAATTTTCCATGTACTAAACCCAAATGATGAGTACAGAGGCAGCCAGTCAGGGTGCTTATATTTACACCTTCCCACAATGCAGGAAGACCTAGGAACTCAATGAGAGTAAAAAGGCAACACAATAAAGATATACAGTGTGTGTTTGTGGGGGGGGGGGTAAAAAAAACAACAACACACAACCTATGATTGACTTGTAGAATTTGTCTGCACAGGCTAATACTGAGGCAGCTAACTTGTTAAAAGTCAAGCAATCATTAAACACTGAGAAGAGGATCTGTACACTAGCTAGAATAAAGGTAATAAGGGTCACCAACCCTATATTTCAGGTGAGAGCTGATCACCCAAAGGGAGTCAGGAAGAAATTCCACTTCCTCCTGGTACAGCATTGCATAGTCAGGTCTCCTAGGGGTTTTAAGCCATTCTCTGACATCTGCCATTGGCCACTGTCAGGGAAAGATACCAGGCTAAACAGAGCATTAGTCTGGTGTTTGTCCTACATTGCTTACAACCCTTGTGTGATGGCTGCCATCTTAGCTGACACAATGTGGACTGAACTGGGAACCTCCAGGGCTAAGATGTCAGCCACCACACAAGGGTTATAAGCAAGGGATGACAACGAGGGTTCCCACTGCATGCTCCCAGGTGGTAATTATGACCTTGCAACAACAGGGCTGTGAATGTGAAAGCAAAGGGTGAGGTGAGGCATGCAGAGAGTCAGGCACTGCAGTCTGTGAAGTACTCCTGGCAAAGAGGGCTGAATAGTTTGGCTCACAAACAGAAGACTGACACTCAGTGTTTCCCTCAAGGAGGTACAAAAGGGAGCCCTCGAAGGGCAGCTACGGTGAGGAGAAAGGACTTTCTGGATCTTGGCTGATGAAGGTTGCCTCTGGGGCACTGGTTCCAGGCTGCGGCCCAAGATAGGGACACCTCCCAGGGTGGAGACGTCAGCATAAAGCACGTCAAGTTCCTGAGTCTGCAGGCAAGGAGAGGACAAGTGGAAGTCACTGCCAGACTGACTCCCAAGCCACCCATGCGTACTATGGAAAGGGCTAATCCCACCAAGGCCAGTCTAACAAAGCCAGAGGCCGAGTCCCTGTTCACTCACCCCTGCCGTTGCCATTCCTGGGAGGGATCTCTCTAACTTAACCCTACCCAAATGTAGACAATGTCACAGCCCTGTTAGACACCACCCCCCCATCAGCTGCTGCCTCTTACATGTCCAGCCAGGCTGCGCTCTCCAGGTGCCTCTCGCTGTATCTGAGCTCTTTTGATGCTCTCTCAGCAGAGAGACGCGATGGGCCAACATCAGGGAGGAATCTGGTCCTCTCCCCATTACGGGAGGCTGAGCTGATTTCCCTCAGCTCTCTGGGCGTTTGTGTGTGTTACTTCAGTGAGCCAAGGGGGCTTGGGGAGCTGGCTCCTCTGTGAGGGAAGTATAAAAATGGAGTGTGTGTCTTTCCATTGCCAGGGAGGAGGCCCTGTCACAGATGAGGGCAGCTGGATGCCTGACTGGCAGCGAGGGGCACTGACGAGTCAGGGAGCACTAATGGACCCACCCCGGAAACAATGCTGCCCACCAGGCATCCCCCCACCGATAACTTGCACCACTCAGGCCTGGTCCCATCCCCAAACCCTGCTCCCCTTTCAGGAGCTTATACACCCCACACCCCCCCGCCCCCGCCGCCATAAGCCTTAGTAAGCTCATGCACGTGGAGTAAGCACACAGAGCAAATTCCTGGGGGCTACTTCTATGCAAATCATCCCCCCAAATAACACCCCTCACCACTACCCCTCAGGCAGAGGAAATGTTGGTGAGAGGTTAGAAATTATCTTCCTTCTTTCTAGGCTGAAACCACCTGCGAGCCGTGGAAATGAATGGTGCAGGCTACTGGATTTCAAATTCCGTGTTAAGGGCTGAGGCGATTCCCCCCCCCCCCTTGGCTGATAAGGCTGCTGGGATGGGCCAGCTTTTTGCTGGCTGCCAGGACTCTGATTATGCGCCTCTGCCTCACCAAGCCGAGAGATTATTCTCTGGACTCGCTGTTTATCATAAATGCTCACTGCTGCTGCCGCTAAACCAGTTTAAATTACCAAAAAAAAATCACTTCCCTAACCTCAGAAGCAGAGAGAGAGAGAGAGAGAGAGAGTCAAAGTCAGCCAGAAGAGGAGGTAAAGAATGCCTGCAAGTGAAGAAGGATTCATAAGAAAACAGCAGACACCTCATCAGACCCAGATACACCACAGCGAAACCAACCTCCACCTCGCTCCAGAACCAGGCTCCATCTAGAGCTGCACCCATGGAATTGTTACCCTTGTCATATAAGGAGAGGGGCAGATGTATTCTAAAAGCTCCTTCCAAAAAGGACAGCGGCACAGGGCTGTTAACTGGGGAACCTGGCAGACTCCAAGCACTGGAGAGAGGTGTATCATTACAAAGCCTGCAGAGGAAATGAACAGGTCAAATTCAGCCCCTGTCTAAGTGGACACGCCTCCCATGGATGTTGCCTTGGTTCAGTGTGACAGTGAGTAGTGTGAGGCAGGTGTGGTATTACCACATCACCGGCAAGCTGACCAGCTAGAGATAGGTTCATATTGTTGAGATCCTCCGAGCCTCTTACCTGAGCCTTTGCTTGCTCTACATGCCATGCACAAGAGAGAAGGATAGCAACAGACCACAGAGTAGGTGTCAGCAGCAGGGTTGGGGGAAGCCAGCAATGTAACAGCATCACTCACCCACCTGCTAGTTCGGAAAAGCCACCTGTGACCATGCAGGCCTGCTTGGTCAGCCTTGCACTATGTGTGGTGAAAAGGCACTGTGGAGGTATCGGACGAACCCTGCCACAGTTGGAGGAGACCTGTGAAAGCCCTGCGGGCAGCGTGTGCTCGGAGACACAGTGTGCTCAGGGGTAATGAAACACACAAGAGCCCATAGTCGATGGCATGGCCGTAGAGGGAGAAAGCCACTGGGGCCAGATTCCAGAAGGCTGTGGAACTGCTGGTGCTGAATGACTCTGAGAAACCAGGCCTTCGTTTTCAACAGAAAGGGATTAATTGCAAGGATGACTATCAAGCAGACAATGCTGCCTAGTGGTGGAAGTGGGATTCGGGGGTCCTCAGTTCTATTCCTGATCCTGCCACTAATTGGCAGAAAGTCCACAAAGAGAGTCAAACCTTCTGAGTCAAAGTGAAAACATTCCCTCTGACCCGGCTGCCCATCGCCTCGTCCCACCAGGTCTCTGGCTATTGGGATAGCGCCTGGTCCCAGTTTTACCAGTGGAAATGTGGAGTAACTCCATTGACATCATGGTCATGGAAAGCAGAACACGACCCTTGCCTTAAAAAAGTATTGCCCATGAGTCTGCTCCCCCAGAGCGATGCTCAGCATGGGCTGGGTCACAACCCCCCACTCTCACCCGTCATGCCAGCAAACAAGCCAACTCCTGATCCTTTTGAAGTCAACAGTTTATGTGTCCATTACAAAATGCACCTGAGAGGGATAATGGGGTGGAATTAGCCATATAGACCACATGGCTGTGCTGAGATATAGCTCCAGCGTACTCATCCAAATCTGAGCCCTGAGGCTGTCCCGCAGCCCTTTCTTCCGTGAACGGTAGCATGGCCCTAGCGGAGCTCACACTGAAAGGGAACCATAAGAGGCTGGGAAGGGAGGAGTTCCTTCTGCTGCACATCACAGCCCAGCAATGTTTGCTAAGTCATTGTTCTTAAGCACCAGCAGTGCATCCTCGTGTCCTGCACCAGCACCTGGGCACCAGTGTGTTCAACAAAACCCTCCCTCAGCTGGAAAGGAGCAGAAACAACCGGGATCTTCCTGGAGCCTTGCACCATGACTGAAGTTATGGGCTTCTGAAGACCACATGGCTGAGATTCTCAAAGGAACCTAATTCCCTTGGTCTCCTTGGAAAATTCCAGCCTTAGAGTATATCTGCACTGGAGTTGGGAGATGTAATTCTCTGAACGAGCTAGTGTGCTAAAAATAGCAGCTTAGCTGCGTGGTCAGTGGAATGGACTAGCCGCCCCAAATACATATCTAGAGTTTCCGATGGGATTGTGTCAGGGCAGCTAGTCCCTCCGACCACTCGCGAGTCCGACGCTGCAGCTACGCTGCTTTCTTCGCGCATTAGCTAGATCAGAGCTAGCGCAGGTATGTCTGCCTGAGCTGGAAATTACACCTCCAGCTTCAGTGTAGACATATCCTACCCGCACATTGAACTACTGAAATCTCCTGCAAAGCAGAACATTCTTCTCCCCTACCACTGTGCCTGGTATGTAGTCATTAAGTTAGAGCCTTTCTTGGACAGGTAATGAGCTCCACTATCCAGATGCGGCTTCTGGGCCCAGTATCAGCCCTGCCGCCATCAAAAGCAATCACCACTCCAAAAAGGTGGGTACCAGCAGCAGCCAACCCATCACCCTGAGGTGGGAGCAGAGACGCCTGCATCCCCCAGGAGCATGAATGCACAAAGCACTGTGCAAAGACAAGCTTCTGGGTTCATACAGCTGGCAGGCTGGCTCTGACAAGGAGCACACATAACCATTCAGGTGCAGAGGAGTGCTCAGGGCAAGAGAAATCTACACAAGAAGTGGGCCCTATAGAAGGATTTGAAGAAAAAGAGATGCTGGAGAGTGAGATCCTACTGTGAGTGTCACGGGTGACCTGAAGGAAAGTGAGAAGTTAGAGAGCATTTAGGGAAGAGGAGAGGCAAGGGAAGAAAGGATGGCAGAGGGAAACATGCAGACTATGGCAGAGCAGGGCGCAGACTTAAGGCAAAGAAATGAATTTGAACTTGATGCAGAAAGAGCAAGGGAAGGGATCCCAAACAGGGAGTGATGCTTTGTGAGACTTCAGGAGGTCACAAAGGAGGACCTGCAGTAGTCAAAGTCTCAGAAATGTCTGTTTTCCATGCAGAATGTTCCCTGCAAACCCATGCACTTGGGCACATGTAGCCAGAGAGAGAAAAAATCTTACTAGTGTTAATCAGAAAGCTGCAGGCATTGGATTACTCATGCTCAGTAATGCTGCAGAGGGTGGGCACTAGGTCTCATCCTGTACAAAGGACCATGTGGGGACACCTGTTTCAGATCCTGAAACTCTTTACGATTTCCACTGAAGTTTCCCCCATGGAGCCCATAGATGTGGTAGATCTGGACTTTAGTAAGGCTTTTGATACTGTTTTGCATGACCTTCTCATAAACAAATTAGGGAAATACATACGGTGGCCAGGTGCCCGGTTTTCAACCGGAAAGTCCAGTCGAAAGGGAAACCTGACAGTGTTCGGTCAGATCTACTGACTAGAAGACACTCAAAGTCCGGTTCCTGCGGGTGGGGAGGTTCAGGGTCATCTGCACCAGCCCCTACTCAGCCAGGCCGCCTATCTGTGTCGGGCACTGCAGCTCCCAGCCACGACTCTGCAGGCAAGTGCCTCCTGACCTGGGCGGGGGCAGAAAAGCAGCTCTGGCATTCCAGCTGTAGTGGCCGTTTTTTAAATATTACCAAGTTGGCAACCCTAGAAACACAGCCTAGATGGAGCTACTATAAGGTGGGTGCATAACTGGTTGGAAAACTGTTCACAGTGGTTCACAGGCAAGCTGGAAGGGCATAATGAGTGAGGTTCCACAGGGATCCGTTCTGGGTCCGGTTCTGTTCAATATCTTCATCAATGACTTAGATAATGGCAGAGAGTACACCTGTAAAGTTTGTGAACGATACCAAGTTGGGAGGTGTTGCATATGCTTTGGAAGATAGGATTAAAATTCAAAATGAGCTGGACAAACTGGAGAAATGATCGGAAGTGAATAGGATGAACTTCAATAAAGACAAATGCAAAGTACTCCACTTAGGAAGGAACAATCAATTGTATACATACAAAATGGGAAATAACTGCCTAGAAAGGAGTACTGCGGAAAGAGAACTGGGGATTATAGTGGATCACAAGCTATATATGAGTCAACAGTGTGAAACTGTTGCAAAAAAAAGCAAACATCATTCTAGGATGCATTAGCAGGAGTGTTGTAAGCAAGACACAAGAAGTAATTCTTCCACTCTACTCTGTGCTGATTAGGCCTCAATTGGAGTATTGTGTTGAGTTCTGGGCACCACATTCCTGGAAAGATGTGGACAGATGGGAGAAAATCCAGAGAAGAGCAACAAAAATGATTAAAGGCCTAGGAAACATGACCTATGAGGGAAGATTGAGGAGAACTGGGTTTGTTTAGTCTGGAGAAGAGAAGACCTAGTAGGCCATGATAACAGTTTTCAAGTATATAAAATGTTGTTATAGGGAGGAGGGAGAAAAATTGTTCTCTTTAACCTCGGAGGATAGGACAAGAAGCAATGGGTTTAAATTGCAGCAAGGGCTGTTTAGTCACCAGGAAAAACTTCCTGTCAGGGTGCTTAAGCTCTGGAATAAATTGCCCATGGAGGTTGCGGAATCTCCATCATTGGAGACGTAAGAGCAGGTTAGGCAAACACCTGTCAGGGATGGTCTAGATCAGTGGTTCTCAACCAGGAATACATGTACCCCTGGGGGTACTCATAGGTCTTCCAGGGGGCACATCAGCTCATCTAGATATTTGCCTAGTTTTACAACAGACTACATAAAAAGCATTAGCGAAGTCAGTACAAACTAAAATTTCATAGACAATGATTTGTTTATACTGCTCTGTGTACTATACATTGACATGCAAATACAATATTTATATTCCAATTGATTAATTTTATAATTATATGGTACAAATGAGAAAGTAAGCAATTGTTCAGTAAGTGTGCTACGACACGTTTGTATTTTTATGTCTGAATTTTTAAGTTTTTAATTGAGGTGAAACTTGGGGGTACACAAGACAAATCAGACTCTTGAAAGGGGTACAGTAGTCTGGAAAGGTTGAGGGCCACTGGTCTAGATAATACTTAGTCCTGCCATGATTGCTGGGGACTGGACTAGATGACCTCTCACGGTCCCTTCCAGTCTTATGATTCTAACCTCAGTAGTGGAGCATGGCTACTGGAGCAGTTTGGTGCGCAACCAGCATCATGAAGGTTGAGAGGAAAGATAGTTACACATTTAAGGCACTAGGCAAGTACTCACGAGACCTAGGTTCAAATCCCAATTGTGTCACAGGCTACCTACCTGACCCTGGTAGTCAATCTCTGTGTGGCCCTCGATTTCTGATCTGCCCTTTATCCAGCCTGTCCAGAAGGAAATACGATTTCAGAAGGGGACGTGATTGGTGATAAAGGAAGCATTTGGGACCTGAGAACATGGAACACCACTAACTTTCCTTAAGTCATTCTGCCCATTCTGGACTACAAATGTGAGGTGCATCTTTCAGGACTGGGAAGGAAATAGGCCCTTTTTGACAGGGTAGGCTTGAGTTAGCTAAGCAAATCCCCTTCTGCTGTGTTTGGTATCCTTTCTTGAATTCAGTCAAGACCACATCCTCTGATCGAGATGACCACATCTCTTCTAGACATCAGCTGTGCCACAGTAACTAGTAAGTACCTATGTAGACCAGATGTATAGGTGCACGGATTTGCAGGACAGGAGCTGAATCTCCCAACCTGTTCTGAGAATCCCCCACACTAGCACAGTGTTGGCTATTGATGACCTTCCTGGGGTTTTCCAGCAGGCAGGAAAATGTACCACCCACTTGCAAGAAAGGTTAAGACCACTTTCCAATTAGAGAGGTAGGAGCCTCTGAAGGGATATTAATCAGGACATCTTCCTCTCATGGAAATGCAAATCAGCAGAAAGGAAACTCAAGTGATTAGAACATCAGCGGACGGAGCTGGGACTTCAATCTCAGCTCTCTGCAGGGCAGGCGGATGGGATGGAACAGGGCTAAACCCAGCAGTGACCTGGGAACATGTAGCGGTGGAGGACAGTTCATCTTGACCTCCTGACCACAAGCAGAGCAGGGGGCATATATCTGATGGCAGAATGATAGGCCTGGGCTTCTAACAGAAGGTTGTATTCCCTGCTGGGAATGCCAGAAATTTAATAACAAAAGCTCACTCAGGGAACCTTTACCACCAAAATTTTGGGATCAGCTGTAGTGGGAACTCTGGAAGATCCAGCCCTTAATACATGTTGCTCTCCTCCCAGTGGCACTCCCCTCAGAGACGTAGTCAGGCCGACGTGATTCCCAGCACCCTGCACCTCTGGATTTGCACCCACCCATTCTCTTCTCTTAAGCCAGCCTCTGCAGTGTTGGGAATGCAGCGATCAGCCCTCTGGGGATTAGACCCCACCTGCCTTGGGGCATCAGGAGCAGGTCACCGAAGGGAGAGGCAGTGGGGGAGGAGTTTGGTGGAGAGAGGCAGTAGGGGAAGGGTTGGAGGGGGAAAGTACAGGGGAGAGTAAGGGAGGAAAATGAGAGTAAAGGGATAGAGGGAAGGGGAAGGCAGATGGCATGAGGGAAAGGAGGAAGAGGATAGCTGGGGCAGAGGCTGAAGGAGGAAAGGAAGAGAGGCAGGCACAGCAGGTGGGATAGCAAGGGAAGAAGTGGGCGAAGAGAAGGGAAGGGAGGGGAAAGGGAAGGAGAGGCAGGATCAAAGAGCAAGGGGCTGTTAGGAGCCAGGATTTCCTCCTGTGGTGTCTGCTCTGAAATCCTCTTGGGGCCCCCAACTCCCTTGTGTAGAGAGACCCTCCCCAGCAGGGCTGGACATCAGCATAGAGCAGAGCTCTGGATAGCAGCTGGCACAGAGCTCTGAGCCATGGCAGCAATCCCCCTGCTGCGGACAGGTGGGGCGGGCAGCCGGCCCAGCCTAGCTCCCCAGCCCCCTCCACTGGCTCTTAGCCCCGAGCTCCCCTAAACGCAGCACTCTGCAGCATGGGAGCAGTGGCAGCGCAGCAAGAGGAGATGGCTAGGCCTGGTGACACCCTCAGCGCTTCCCTCTCCCTCACACCAGTGTCTGCCGGCGAGGCGGGTAGTGAAAGCTGGAGAGGATGAGCGGTGGGTACATCCGTGCCCTGCAAGTCACTAACAGGGAGGCGAAGGTCCAAGCTGAGTCCAGCTCAGGCTCTTCTCCTCACTACAGGAGGCATTAGATCCAGCTGAGCCACCTCAACGCAGCATGCATGCAAATCAGCTGGACAGACAGAGGAGAAAAACAAGGGGGCTGAGATAAGAGGATAGAGAGAGAGGCAAAGGGAGGAGGAGAAGGAAAGAGACAAGGGGAGGGAAGGAGAGGAACAGGAGTGGGCAAAAGGCAGGGTGAGGGGAAAAGAAAACAAACAGAAGGGGGAAATGGAGGAGGAGAGATGGATATCCAGGAGAGAGAGAGAGAGAACAGTGAGGCTATAGAAAAGATGGGGTGGGTTTATCCTGCCTGAAACAGCCCCCTGTGCTCAGGCACGGGGCAACAGCATCTGACAAGAGAAAGGGGAAGGAGAGAGCAGATGGGGATGGGGGAGAACTTGCTTTAAGCAGCCAAATGTTCTCGAGATGGAAATCTCTAACACCTCGGGGGTGGGGGGATTGGCCCTCTGTCTCTCTCAGCCCCCATTCTGCGATCCCAAACCTCCAGCCACCTGCCCTCCTCCTCCAGTGTCAGTTCTGAGCAAGTTGCGATGCCAGCCCCTGCCCTGTTATAGCACCTGGCTTTGAAACGACTGCTGCCTAACCACCATCCAACGCCTTCTCCCACAAAAAATAAATTAATCTTTCAGCCAGTGGGTCTCATGCCCGTGCAGTCCCCAATTCCTCTGACACCACCACCTGCCCCGGTATTAATTCAGGTACCCATGTGCTTTAACAAGGGAGTAGTGCTCCCTGGACATGCTCTCCCCTAAGCCCCATTCTATCAGCATTAGTGGGAGTTATGGTCCATGGACATCAATCCCCTCCCAGCTCATTGAGAGGAGAATAGAGGTTTCCATCTTACAGGGTGTTGCAATTAATTACAGCCTTTCTATTAATGCCAACAGCCTGTCTTTCTCCTGAGAGTTCTGCCTGTTGCCCATTTACCCAAATCTGCTGCCTTAGATTGGACACCACATTTTTTCTCCTTTGGGTTCTCTCTCCTACCTCTTGTCAAGCAGCTGGGCCAACTTGAGAAGAGATGCACTCAGATTTCACAAGCACAGGAGGGTCTGGGTTTGTATTTGGAAGGAGATTCAGGTGCTACATCTCAAATCAGCCCTGAACCAAGGCCCAGCATGGTGCTAGTGGGCACAATGCCACTGGAGGACCCATCTTTCAGATGGAAATGAAAACCCAGAGGCTGAGCACTTAGATTCTGAATAACAATTTCCATACAAGTTGGGGAGTTTTAGCAGACCTAGCCAAACTCCCACAGAGGCAACCACTTTTTTCCTCCTGAGAATCTCATAGCAGTTCCAGCCAGAGATGAGATTCTTATGAACTTCCTGTCCTAAAAAGTTAGCTATAGTTATTAAATAGCTACTATGTACCACTCCAGAGATGACTGCATTTCAGTGATGTATATATATCCCTCACCTGCCTCAAAGACCTTTTGAAGCTTAGTCAACAATTGCTTATAAAGCCCTTTGAGATACCTGGATGAAAAGAATAAAACATAGGCAAAGTGTTGTTATTTCTACTCGGATCCCTCTATTTGGAGACTTCCAACTTCTTGAAAACTCTGTCATTTACCCCGAACTTGATGTGATCAGATGTGATGCCCAGTATCACCATGCACTAGGCAATCATTGATGATGCCATCACGCAGCGCCCCATGCAACCACCATACACTGTAATCTGGACATCCCCATTGGCCACTCAACTAACGAAGAGGTCACCCCAAACCTAGCATGTGTGCAGTTGGGGCCCCATCCAAAGCCCACTGAAGATCGATGCTGTCACTGGGCAGCACACAACATCATCTGATGTCACCACATGCTGCACAAATAATGAGTTTATTATAGGGCCCCCCACAAGGCAACGCTCACATCCAAAAGCACAGCATATTTACAGACGGATTTCCTGAGATACTAAGTCCCCACAAATCTCACTGAAGCCAATAGGAGCTGTGGCTGCCCAGAATCTTAGAAAAATCCATCCATTAACACCAATGTCATTACACCACCCACAGTGCAAACCCGACATCAGCACCCGGCACAGCCCTGTGTTACCCTGATGCCATTGCACTCTTAGATTCAGAAAAGCTACGGGAGCTAGGATTGCCACTCTGGGACTTTCTTGCGGGGAGGGAGAATTGCTTGTGCACTTCCCAGAGGGTAGTGCCCTGACACATGCAAAGGCGGACGTGCAGAGTCCGTGCACGTAGCAATAGCAATTAAACCAAACTCCATTGCAAAGAGGCCTGGCAGAGCTGCATTTATCAGCCTGCCTGGAAGGGGCTCGTGCAAGCTGTCCCCCTGGCTGACGGATTAGACAGCAGACAATTAGGTTTCAGACATACACACACACACACACACACACACACACACACAAATCCTTTTCTCCATCCATCTGCAAGGCCAAGCCGGCTGAGCACAGCTGTGCTGCTGTCCGGTGCTTCTGAAGCTGCGTGCAGCTGAATAAGAAAGAGCCCCCGTGCCTCGTCTTTCAGCAGTTGCTCACAAAATGAGCGAGAGGTCCCCAAAGAGATGACACAATTGCAATGGAACTGATTAACCCCTGGCCAGCTGGTTTCTCTCGCCTCTCTCACTTCTCTCTTCCCCACATCACACAGCCACCAGCAGCCGGGTCAGAGAAGAACTCCCATTTCCTTGGCTAAAACAAAATAAGACCAAAGGCTGAGCTAAGTAAACCAGGAGAGTGAACAAAGCCACGCGTTTCTGTTCCAAACCAACATGGCTTTTTTGGTGCACAGACTATTTCAGACACAGCTTTATTCTGCAATTTGCATTCCCAACTCTTCTAAGCAGGGAACGTCTCTCAATCTACAGGCCGCTTCCTGAGATCCTAGTTTAATTTCTACTCAGGCAAAACTCCCACAGAAGTCATCCCCACCTGGGATTTGGGTCAACAATGCCTCTTAATAGAAGATTGTCCCTGAGACTAGAAATACGTAACTAGTCATTACAACCAGTTACTATACCCAAAAAAGCCAATGTTGTAAACGTCACAAGGGGTGATCCTGGCAATTACAGAGCAGTGGTTGAGTACAGGAAAATTATTTAAACAATAAACACAATGTGATTGGGACAAGCCAGCCTGGCTTCTGTAAAGGTAAAACATGCCTGTCCAGTCTGTTAGAAGGTCTTTGAGGGAATTAACGGAATAATGGACCAAGCAGAATCAGCGGGTATAATTTATTTGGATTTTCTAAGAGCCTTTGATAAAGTCCCTCAAGAGAGGCTATTAAGGAAACCAAAGGTTTGGGTGAGAAGTAAAGTACTGTCATACATCAGAAACCAGTTAAAAGATAGAAGACAAAAGGAGTAGGAATTCTCAGCACTGGAAGAAGGGTAACAGCAGGGTGCATCAAGGATCAGCACTGGAACTGGTGCTATTTAATTTATTTATTAAGGATCTAGAAAAGGGTGTGAGTAATAAGGTGGCACACCAAAGTGACGCATGGCAGCCAAGGCTAGAGAAGACCATGAGGAACTCTAGAGGGACCTAATGGAACTAAGTGACCAGGCAACATGATGGCAGATGACAGACAGTGTAGACAAGGGCAGGCTCATGCACATTGCAAGAAGTGACATGAACCACTCGGACACATCAATGGGATTCTGATTGACCATCATGACTCAGGAGTGCAGGAGACAGGAATCTTGGCACCAAAGGGAAATGTTAGACTCTGAGAGACTCAGAGACTCAAGCATCCTGGGAGAGGGTAGGAGATGCTAGGAGATTCTGAGAATGCAAAGAGTTTCTGGAGGTGCTTGGTCATTCTATGGACTTTCTAGGATACTAAAGCCTTTACAGCACAAACACTGTAAAACAATCTCCAAGACCGCTCATTCCTGCTTTCCTCACAGTCACTGAAGCAGGTAGCCTAGTATGGGACAGCCCCAGCCAGCATCTTTCCAACAGGCAGTGGCACAAAGGGAACCACGTTCTGCCTTCTAATCACCCACAAGCACTTGAGGGAAAATAAGCTGAACACCAAAAAGGACCATGTGTCAACCCATGGCCTTGCTCCCTATGCTCATAACTCTTGATCTCCCAGTGTCCTTTCAACACATCTTTCAACCAGCCCTCGGAAGGAGAGACAGCCCAGACAGAAACTTTACATGTCTCATCGGTCATACGCTGCCTTTGGAGTATTATATGTGGATTTTACATAAACTACTGTTTCTGATCTAGCATCTTAGCATCACAAAGTCCTTTATTTATAAGTGGGCCTATTTTTATTTATGTATTTATTTAAAGACACAGAGGGCAGAATCTCTCAAATCCAATGTGTCATGGTGTGAAGTACAGTCTGTTCTACCAGGCATGAAATTTAGCCAGTTTTTCAATACAGACTCCTAAATGGAAAAGGAGGTCATCCAGCCCCCTCCCCCAGGTCAGCTCGAGACGTTCCCTGTAGTACATTTTCCATAAATCCTACATGGTAGATATGAACCCTCATGCTTCAGAATAGAAATCAACCACTGACTTAGGAAGACACACTCCCGGTGTTATTGCATAATCGTCTATTTGGAACATTTACCCTTTCTCTGAAGCATCTAGTGCTGACCTCTGCTAATAGTAGGATACTGGACCAGACTGATGGCTGAGTTAGCCCAGTAGGGCAATTCCTATGCTCTTAATGTTTTCCTCAGTCTAGTTTCAAAGGTCGCAGGTGAGGGGGCTTCCACCACTTCTCCCAGGAGACCTTTCCATAATTTAATATATTATTTTATCCATCCATTCATCCACCCACCTGTCCATCAGTATTTATAAAGCTCCTACGGTAGCATTAAGCATGGTATCAGGAAGATTTTTCATACTGCATCTTTCTTTTCTTGTTTCATCACCCATCGTACCCCTGAACCACATTAAATAATTATTCTCCTTACATGATGTTTGTGTCCTCCAGATATTTTTCTGCCCTGCTATTGGGCATTTTTACTATTTAGCCCTTAGATAGCATTTTGCCATCGCAAAGGTGTTTTCCGGCAGTCAATGGGTAGGCACAATACCGTGGGAGGAAGTAAATGTTGTCTATGATCCCCACTTACAGATGGGGAACTGAGGCACCCAATTAAGTGACTTGCCCAATGGCTGGAACACCGGAGCTCTTGATTCCCAGTACTGTGTTCTTTGAAAACTGGAAGCCCCACCTCTGCATTAGTGAAGGCACATTTCAGTAGGGAGATAGGAAGGTAACCAGGGGCAGGAGTAGTGAGGTTCTGCCTAGGTGCACAGTGCCAGGAGTATACAGTGCAGTGAAAGGAACAAAGTCAAACTCGGAGCACTGAGATCACCAAGAAGGCAATATGCCTAGTCCATGGAAGAAGAGACTGTGCTAATTTCAACACTGACAATTCCCAAGAGCTGATGAAGATGGTGCATGACAGACAAAGAGCAAATCAGGGAAACAGAAATCTGATAAAATAGGGCACCATAAAATTCCAATAAAGAATAACATCTGTCCTTTATAGAACACTTTTCATCCCAATTAAACAGACAGACATACAAACTACCCACCCATCACTGAAATGCAACCACCACTTGGGTGAAACATGGCAGCTGTTTAACAGTGCACAGGAACACTATGAAAAAATATGAAAGGAGAATCCTGCATCCGCTTGAAACCATATGTAACTCTTTTCCTCTAAAAAGACAAACACTGCCCTTGCAGACAGCTTTCAGGTAACCATTTCCCACCTAGTTACAATGAAAGCAGCACAGACACTAGGGGGATGTGTTTAATTCCTCATGCACTTTGCCCCTTTCCCCACCATGAGAGACCAATTACCTTCTGGAGGCTGGGAGAAAAGACCATAAGAGGAGGTGCATTAATAGAATTGGCTAATTCTAATCTGTTTTTCCACAGCTCCAAGGCTGCTTTTAATCTTACACAACCTCGTTCTTCCCCTCACTGATCTACAGCTATAGAAAAGAACTGCTCCTACCCAGTCTTTGTGATAACATAGCCCCTATAATGATGCCCATCTCCTTTGGGAAGGGGGCGCTTTACCTTTTTAAAGAGACATCCCTGGAATTTGGGACTCTTGACCTGTGGACAATCCTGAGATTACAAACCAAGGAAAGAAGCACTGGTTGGTTTTCATAGGGCAATTCACAAGGAGCGGGTAGATCACACAGCGATGGCTCTGCCTCTTTGCTTACAGCTATGTCTAAAGATATCCAGGCTGTCCTTTGTAAGGAAGAGCCTGGTTATCTGAAAAGCCTGCTGGAGATAAGGGGGAGCCACCTTCCAACCTGCTTGTACTAGGAGATACCACTATGTAACAGGAGCCACCTTTAAAGGCCACTCCAGAACTATTAGAATGGCCCAAATGCTCATCTTGTGTTACCTTTCCACGTGAGCAATCGCTGTGGTTAACACATGGACGATTACGCGATGGTGAACAGGAGCAGGAAGGTGGCACATGCCAGCGTGTGCAGAAGGAGGAAGTGTCCAGAAGACAGCAGCCTCTCTGCGAAGAGGCGGTTCCCACGATGAAACTTTGAGAGCTGCTGCTCTGGAGAATAAGTCAGGAGACCCTCGACTCCCCAGGAGACCGCCCCACTTACTAGAATCAGGAGCCTTCTCTATCTGATAGACAGGGGTGTCTGCCCAGGGGTCTCCTTTCTGAGCAACTCTTATCAAACTACAAGCCACACCTGGCACTCTCAACCCTGTCCTCAATGGCATCATGGACAATGCCAACTTCTCGGGTGCTTTATTAAGGACCCTTTGATGCAATGCTGCTCTGATGCTGTTGCTAAAGTCTAATTGCATTGTCACCGCAAACGGAGCCAAGCCGCAGGAGAGTTCTGTGGGGAAGAACAGAAGTGAATTGAGTATAGAGTTTAGCATCTGTCTGTCAGTGTAAATGCATACACACATACAGATACACAATCCCATGAAAGCACCCACCCATCCAGAGGCAAGGATTGTACACAGATATCCAAAGGCATACATTTACCCACACAAACCCACATACAGATGCACATTAACATGCATCTAGCTTACCCACTCATAGACATGGATCTCACACAAACATGAAAAGGTATGCACATTCACACTCAAACATGCACAGACTCTTTCACCAATATACATGCACATTCATCTCACGCCTGCACAGGAAAGTGCAGATACAGAAAGCAAGCACTGACACCATGCCATAAAGCATGCACATTCCCCACAGACACAAACACAAGCCCTCCTACACATTCACAAGCATGTAAACATAAGCATGGTTATACACACTTCTACATACACATGCAGATGTGAGCAGACATGCATAGACTCACACTCATGCACATACACATGGACAAACTCACACATGAGCCCCCCCACACACACACGTATGCTCCCTTCCATACACGTACAAAGAGACGTTCATGCACTCACAGAGTCACACCCAAGCACACGCTTGCAATCTGACAATCCTCTGGTGCTGACTATGATCCTCTCCCCCCAGATGTGCCAGTATCATTCTCCATGCTCGAGAGTGCAAACAGTGAGACAATCTGGGCTTTTTTGAGCCCAATGGGTGAGAGTGGAAGCCAGCCAAACCCAGTAGCTATTGTCAGCCCTACAGTAGCTATCAGATTGCTGTGCAGAAGAGACTTGGTCCTGACAAGCAGTTGGGGTATGAATGTGGGTGAATTTTATCAGCACTATCCATGTGATTGTGGTCCACGGAGTCCTCCATCCACAAATGCTGCAAGGTAATGGTCAGAGACACAGGAAGGAACAGTGAAACTGGCAACAATAATGGAGATTTACTACTTCGAGCCCTATTAACTGGGCCATCTGGATACCAAGCATCAGCATGAGTTATTAAAGGCCACAGCCTGATGTTGTAAATGGGCATACAGGCAGAGAAGAGCTTGAGAAATTAGAGCAGTAGCCTTCTAGATTACAACCTCCTCAAGATTTAGGAGGGGATAGAATTCCATGGGGCTTCCTTCAGAAGGAGACTCACGGACCCACACACATAAGCATGTTCTGCAAATACGTGCACGTACACAATGCAAACACACGGAGCCAACAAGACATATGTACATATCTGTGATCACACAGGAAGACTCCTACACACACACACACACAGCGCTAGCAGTTACTGCAAGGGCAAGAAAGGAGTAAGGATAGAGGAGAAATGAAGAGATAAGAAAACAGAAATAGTTCCCCATCCACAATATTGACAACCCCACACATTCAAAAAATCATGAGTCAAGCCCCAAATGTATCATGAAATTTGCTTAAAATCATGAGATTTTAAAAAAAATAATAAAATGTCTGTTTGCTGGGTGGTATTCTGAGCCTTTCAGGTTCTCATTTTCCATTCCCCCCTCTCCCCCACACACAACCATGAAGGCTTGAAAACTACTTTTTATTTTTAAAACAGAAGCAGAGCTTCTCATCAAAATCATGAATCCAGGAGCTGAGGCTTTAAGAAAAACATCAAATATCTTAAGAGACTCAATAAAAATCAGGGGTTTTGGCAACAGTGTGTCTGCAAAACTGTTTTGTGGGGTAGAACCATAGGGCAAGGAGGTGGAGGTGGAAGAGCCTCCACATCAGGGAACCCCAGGAGCACCAGGTCAGTTTCTTCTTCATTGTGTACTCATGGCCTTTTGATTCTTTTCTCTTTTGCACTAGGTTTACACCTGTATGACTCTACAGGCTTCAGCAGAAACTCCTACTTTACACCACTGTCCACGAGATTAGAATTAGACTCTCAGCCAGGAAGAGGGAACTATTTATTTTGGGTACTAGGCACCATTCTGCCATTAAAAAAAAATATAAATTAGTAAATGAAGCCAAAACCCCTTTTTCTCCTAAAATTCTGCACCTCCTCTCAGGACTTGGAGAAATATCACATGGAACAGATGCTAGAACTGCAAAATATAGGATATACAGTAACAAAACTACCACTGCAGCCACAAAGCCATATGTATCCCTTACTCAAATGGAGCAAACTTCTGGTCTCCAAACACCTGGACCCTGTCTGAGCTGGTGACCAAGAAGTGAAAGGCTCTGTATCCATTAGCAGCTCCTACGCCTCTGATTTGCTTTGCATGTGTCAACAAAGAAGCTCCTTGATACCAGGGAATTCTTAATTCTCAGACAGTCTATAATTGATATCAACCCTCACAGAAAAACAAGCCGTCAGGACCTAGGTCCAGACTGGGGAAGAGTGGTGGTACACTCCTCATCTCCACCCGTAACAGATGGGAGAATTAGCCACATTGAAGCAGAATGATGAATCATAGCCAGAGTTAACACCCCATTTAACTGAATGGGGGCAGGCCACGCCTCTCAAGGACAAATCCCAACTACATTAGTTTTATTTGCAGGGTCTCACGAGGCTTGGGCAGGGGGGAAGGAATCTTCCTCTCAATCTAGTGGCTTGGAGAGGAGCAATGACACAGCATTTCCACTACTCCTACCACCGCCCACAGGCATGATCAGCAGTTTGTATTTCTACACATCCTCTTGTACAGAGGACTTAGACCTGCAGGTCCAAGTAGAATTGGATCTACTAGCCTGTACTGAGCATTGATTCCCTGGCCACATGACCAAATGCCTCCGTATGGAGTCTTCCTGCACTGCCTGCCCCCACAGCCCTATCCCCTCCCCATGGAAGATAATCCATCTTGTGTGTTCAGACCCTTCTCTACGCGTGCAAAGGTGGGGCTGTCATTTGCCAACGCAGGGCTGAGTCTGCAGACAAACACACTGATGCAGTGCTCTGCTGCCTCCAGACTCCCCTGGCCAGGGATCTGATCCTGAGGTACTGGGACCATGAGAGGCCCACTGCATGCTGACTTAAACCAACTTCTGACTGGGGGGGCAATTCTGGGAGGTGCCACATTCCCCCATCTCCCACTGAAGTGGATGAGGGCAGAGAGTGTTCAGAACCTCACAGGATGGGCCTTGTGCAGTACAATTTGACAGGAAGGGAGGAAAGGGGAGCAACTCAACCCCCAGGGGCTAAATCCACCCATGGCATGGTTTGAAATTGGCCTTACAATCCATCTTTCTGGGGCAGAATGGACCTTCAGGCTTGGACTCTGATCAAGCCATCCCTGGTGGGTTACTACTGGGAGCAACCAGTCACTTTTTAAGAAAGGCCACCAATATTTCCTGCAGGGCCTCAGCCGGCTGTGCAGGGCGTGAGAGCAGTGAGAGGCCAAGATTGGAACCCCCAGCCCAGGAAAGACCTTGCCACGCGCTCAAGTTTTTGCCAGCGTTTTTCGTGACTGCAAATAAACAAACATTCTCCAGTGCAAACTGTCGCCTCGGCTGCTGTTGCTCAAAGACAAACAATTTTTAAAAACTGGGTAAGGGAGCCAGGGGCTGGAAGCTCGGCATGCCGCTGGCAGGAACCCCGCTCCCCATCTTTCCCGTGCCAATTCCTCTTTGCCGTCTCCACTACCTGCAAAAGGTGCAGCAGGCGGCGGGATTTAACGAGGAGCCGGCAGAGGAAGGGAGAGGGAGTGGGGCTGCCTTTTATCGGTGTCTCTGTGGTAACAGGCTCCCGCGGGTGGGGAGGGAGGGGGCTGCGCTCATCACGGCTCATGCAGGCCTCAGCAGAATGCGATTCTATTTTCTGCTGTTTCCTGTTCCTCGCTGCCACGTCGCCATGGCAACCGTGTTAGCTCAAGGAGGTTTGCTTCCCGTCTTTTCGCTCCTCTCCTTGGTTTTATTTTTTTATTCCAGGCTCCTCTCCCCGAGTTTCTGCTCTTTTCCCTTCTCCCGCTCGACTTTTTCAGCCCCCTGCCTTTATTGTCATTTAAAAAAATAAAGAATTAAAAAAAAAAAAATCAGTGAAAGTTCTTTAGTGCCCCCCACCCCAACTCATCCCCAGTTTTTTCTGTGCCAGCTGGAGACTTATGGGGCACCTGTTAAAAACCACTGTAATCATTTCCCTTTTGATGGCATTGACAGAGGAGCATTATTTACTGGCATTGTTTGCAGCCCAGGTTCCTTCCAACCAGATCCAGTGTCCCCGGGGGACTCACCTTTTTAGTTTTAAACTGGGAAGGCACAGGGTCGGGGGCAGAGAGAGAAAGGCAGGAGAGTTGCTTCTCCACAATAAATTAGCTGGTGGAGGATGCTTAGCGGTTGGAAAACATGGTGCTTTGAATCCAGATCCTTCCATGGCTCCATCTCTCTAACTTTTCATATTGGGAAATATTAACCCTTTGGTACCTCTGGACATTCAGCCCCAGGGCAATGTCACCAGGGTGGATAGAATCTTCATCCATAGGGCAGCACCAAGTCTGCCTTTGGGAATGGTGTTGGAAGGGTTAATGAGATCTGCCTCAGGCAGGGAAGGGACTGCTGGCACCAATCAGATGGTTTTGGCAACCAGAGAAAGTTTTGCAGTCCTTAAGTTTTGGGGTCTGAGTGGACACTGCCTTGCACCTTCTGTCATCATCTACCCTATGCACAAAGAGAGTCAAAGAGCCCTCTCTGTCCCCACACAAGAGGCGCAGCATGGGCGCTGCAGATACACCAAAGCCCCATCCATGAGAGGTCAGAGAATGGTTCAGTCCCTCTGGGTCCTTTTGTCCAGCATCTCGGTGCAGAAGCAGATGAGCAGCACCACAGAGAGGGTGGGACTGTGGCTCTCCACTTTTATGAAGGATCCGGCTCCCCTGTGCAGAGGCTGCCAGTGGTAGGGCCAGGGGTAGTTAAGCACCATAATCCCACAGCAATGTAGACACTTGCCTACTGGGCTGAGACCACTGGCCTATTCCACCCACGATTCTCACTCACAAATGGAACTGGCTATGGAGGCAAGATGCTCTGTCACTGCCATTTAACCACTCGGTCACTCAGTGCTGGGATGGCTGTTTGGTGACCTATGAGTTTGGTAGTCTCCAACTAGCTGCTCGCAGGCATGTGCCCCTATCACTAAACCACCATCACATGCAACACTCAAGGCAGCCTGAGGCCAAGAACCAAATGGACCATGGAGGCTGAACTCTCCACTTCGCCCCTAGAGGTGAGTCAGGATTGAGGCCCGATGGAAGGGCAGTGTGAGATATCTCCTCTGCTTAGACACTGTGGTGCTCACCGGAGACCCGAGAGAGGATACCATAGTGTACCTGTTCTATGGCCATGCAAAGAGGCCATCGGCTTCTGGGGTGACAATCCAGCAGCACTAATGTTCACTTTTAAGAAACAAACTGGACCAAAACCATTCTGACCACGATTATTTATGTGCTTGAGTGAACTGACAGGGAGAGGACAAAATGGCAGTGGAGGAGGCTGAAGAAAGGAGGTTGACGGGCCCAGCCTCAGTTTGGATAGAAAAGCAGGACATACCTGGTGACCCCAAATACCCAGGCCAAGCACATTTCCAGAGGCAGCTGATAAACAGTACTTGTCACATGTGTCTGAACACACCTGGCATACCTTGTGCTTCCATGGACAGCAAGGAGAGCTCTGTGTCTGCGGCAGGAAAACCAGCTCAGCCTATCGGCAGTAAGGAACCTCAGATGAAGGGCACAGTAGCCAGCATCAGAAATGGCAGGCCCCAGCTCCATGCTCTTCCTCGTTATTGGATGAAAGAGGAACCCATCTGCTTTGAAACTGGAAGCATCCTATATGGCCAGGCTCTAGCTTGACAAAAGGGCAGTAAAGCCTTAAATTGGGATTTTCAAAATAACCTACGGGAAGTAGGCACCCAAATCCCACTAAAAACACAGTGGAAATTTGGTACCTAACTCCCTTAGGCCCCTTTGAAAACCCCAGCTTTAAAAGAGCCAGGGTGACATCCTAGCCTTGTTGCAGTTAGTGGGATTTTTACTATTGAGATCAGCGGATTTCGCCACGAGGCAGATATTTCCTTTCTTGCTTAGTATCATGCTATACCAAGCCTCGTGCTGGTGCCTCTCCATGCATCGCCTGAGCACTGCTAAACCAATTCCTCATGCCCAGATCTGGGCTGGAACAGTTTTAGGTGCCTTTTAAGAGTTGTGGCTTGAAATTAGAGGCTGGGTTAATTTGACCCTGTTGCACATTTCACATCTGCAGCAGGAAGAGCCTTCAAGAAACGCAGCCACATTATTTGTGGATTTTTTTTTTTTTATAGCAGACATCTGCAGCAGAGGAGAAGGATGGAGGAGGAAGAATCAAAAGGAACAAGAAATTCCACCAACTCAACATTCTCCAACCCCAGTCTCAACTTGTTCCAAGTTCAGATCATAAACTACCGCAAGGAGAGAGAGGTCTGAAGGCGCAACAGAAAGAACACAACGCCCTGCTCAATAAAAGTCTCTCTCCCGCCCCATCATAGGGCTGCTCTGTGCACAGAGACCCTGGATTTTAAACTGGTGCAAAAGCACAGGCTTTAAAGCAGCCTTCTGTCAATTTTTATTCAGTCCGTTAGGGACAGGTTGACATCTGAAATAAGCCATTCAAACTGAAATACAAGTGTCTACACAGGGGTTTGCTCCAGTTTAACTAAATCAATTTAAATTGGTACAAGTTTGCATAGAGAAGGCCTCCTCCTTTTTCTCTCTCTCTCTGCTGCCTGCTCTAACTTTCTCTCCTCTTCCTTCCTTTTATTTTCCACATCCTTTTCTGTTCCTTGTTCCATCTCTCTCTCTGCTCCATTCTGCCTTTCTACTTCTGAACACACTCTCCAACCCCCCTCTGTTTGTCTCCCTGCTCTCTCTCTCTCCTTGACACAAATGCACATATGAACTAGGGGCCTTGGATAGGTCTTGGATGCCAACCCACAGACTGCAGAAAAGCATCTGTTCTACAGAGACAGCCCCAGCCAGGACTGCAATGTTCACTATGGAAAAGGGCTGGAGGAAGAATTAGAAGCAGAGAAGGTTCCACTTGCAGAGCAGATGCAGCTGCTGGTCTTGGGGGCGGGGGAGAGGGAAACATGCACAAGAGGGATGAGGGAAGCAAAGAGAATGAAAATAAAAGAGGAAACAAGAGGAAGAAAAGAAGGGATCAGATAAAGCCCCATGTGTCTGTAAAGGAACTTCCAGGGACATAAATTCAAGTAAATTCAAGATTACAGGGGATGGAGGTGGGGATTCCTAGCATAACACACACCTAGAATCAATGGGCTTTGCTCCAGTGCAGGGGTCCACCCACACAGAGCTCATTGCAGGATCGGGGCCTATGCTTTTCCGGCACTATGTAAATCTATCCAGGACACAGCAGGTGCTCTTCCCCTCGCAGGATCTGGGCCCCTGGATTGTGAAGCTCCACCTTCACCAAAAGCCCCATGTATGAGCACTACCTCGTCCGGACTGGTTAGACCCAGCAAGATTTTCAGAGGAAGGATGGTCCAGGGCCTCAAGTAATGTGGATTCATTTCCCACCTCTGCGCTTCTCATGTGACCTTTAGTGAGTCACTCAGGGCCAGATTATACAAGGTTTTTAAGGGCACCTCAAGATGCAGGTTGGTGCTTTTTAAACATTGCACTAGGCGTCGATCTGCATCTTTGGTCACCTAAAGACCTTTAATCACTCAATTTCTTGTCTCTAAAATGGGGATAAACACCACTTCATTTCTCCCATGCTTTGTCTGGCCTATTTAAATTTTCAACTCTCTGGAACCAGGTCTGCCCCTTACCATGTGTACAGCAACTAGCATAATGGGGCCTTGATCCGGCCTACTGTAAATCCCAACTACAGCAGCATGGCAAAAGGTGCTAATGGTTTGCACATTGTGGGTCACTGATGTATAAGCACTCAGGGTGGAAGTCTCCACTGAAAGAGTTGAAAATGCCTTGCAATAATCACCCAGAGGGTCCTTATGGGCACTATGTAGGTTAAGCACCTCTTTGTCTAGGCTGCAAAAAGTAAGGGTAGGTGTGTAGGTTCACCTGCCAGACCAGGTCATCAGATGGGAACTTTGGTCTAGGGGTTCCACAGGTGGAAGTGCAGGGCCTGTGGCAGAACAAGGGGCACAGAGTTGGCTGAAGGGATAGATTTGAGAGTTTTGTGTGAGCGTCCTAGAGAAAGACCCCAAGCAGCTACTTTTGGGGGCAGGGGACCTGAGGTTTCTGCAAGAGGGAGTTGCCTGTGTGCAGGTTGTTACCACCTATGTACCAGGACATGGGATTTGGGCACATCTTTTAAATAAACAGATGTCAGGCCTTTTTGGTGCCTACCTGACTCCGCCCCAGCCCAGATCTGCTCCAGACAGGAAACTGACCCATGAAGCCCCAACTCCTGCTACCACTCAGCAAAAGGGCGTATAAGGGCTTGGCCTCCCAAGATATCCAGGGCTTCCTGCTTTTGGCCAGACCAGGACTATAAGGAAAAAGACCTGCCACACATGATATTTTGAGGCTTCCAGCCAGGAGCAGGAACTGGTGAGGAGAACAAAACAACATTGGGAAGTAGGGGTGGGTAGTTATCTGAAGTGTTGCATGAGATTTGGGTCCGGCTTTCCGGTTCAGGGTCACCGGCCATCAACTACACACCAACGAACACGCGTACTCAGGGACGCGCTCCCTGATAACTCTTTGGTTTTAATACTCAGCTAATCTGTTCACAGCACTGATTCACTGCAGCCCCCAGTATCCTGCAATATTCTCAAATCTGTAGCTGCAGCCTTTTAGCTCCCTGGCAGCACTGACTGCAGTGGCTCGGACAAAGACTTGGAAGCTGCCAGGCTCTGAACCTGCTGTGCTTGTAAATGATGCGACTCCAGAAGGAAATGCTGTGCAAAGACAAACCCGTATTTAAAGGAAGCAGCTTCTGAGGGGCTTATGGGCCCCCCAGAGCCTCTGAGTGCACCTGCCTGAGCTCACATTTGCATGCACAATGCAGGTGAGTGCTCACTTGCACGCCTGAGATCGGGGACCCTGCACCTGAAAATAACACTGGTACACTTCCAGGGGTTCTCTGAAAACATGAAGCCCAGCCCAGCTCTGCAGGAAGTGGGCATAACTCCAGCCCTCCAACCGAACGTTCACAATTTGACTCTAAGGATGGCAAAGCTTTCGGACTGTGCTTGTTGTGAAGACCCCAGTATTTCCTGGAGTCTAATCAACATCAGATTCCTGACAGGAGCTTGCTGCTCCCACTCAGTCACAGCTGCTCTCTGAATTGGGGTGAAGGGGGACACTAATGGACTCCAGCCAACTTTGTTCAGGAAGGATCAGTATTAAAGCACTGGACTGGGATTCAGGAGACCTAAGTTCAAATCCTGGATCGTCACAGGTTTCCTGGGTAACCTTGGGCAAATCACTTAGGCAGGTCTACACTGGGAACTTACATTAGCATAGCGCTGTCTGTGAAAAATCCACACCCTCAAGAGACATAGCTATACTGAGCTAACCCCCAGTGTAGACAGAGCAAAAATTTTTCCTTTGGCCTCCTGGTGAGGTGGATTAGCTACGCTGACAGAGCCCCTAGATAATGTCTATGCTGAAGTACTCCAGCTATACTGTTTCAAGTGTAGACAAACTCCTCTCTCTGTGCACCTCAGTTCCCTCCCTGAAACATAGGGATTCTAATACTTTCTCCCACCTTTTATCTGTCTTATCTACTCAGATTGTCAGCTCTTTGGAGCAGGGACATGTACAGCTCCCCACACAATGAGCCCCCTATGTGCTATTGTAATACCAGTAAGTAACAACATAAGCCTCAGGCAGCAGCTGACGATAGAAATATGCCGAATCATCATTTTCTACCGGCACATCTATATTTTCTTCAACAGCTGCATGTCAGCTCCCCACCAAAACATCCCAGAACGGTCCGTCACTGCAGCCATCTGGGATGGCGTTGCAGAAAGGAAGGCACGTGATTCACTGAATGGCTTCTTCCCACTTGAACGTGTACAAGAGTAAAAGAAAGCCCTCCACAAACACAGCTGTTTAACCCCATGAAGCCTTTCCCTGAGGGCCACCCCCCGGCAGCGCCCCTTCCCCTCGGGGTTCGCAATCTATATTTAGTCTAACAGTGGAAAGCAGCTGCCAGGGGCTGGAGTTGAGATGTTTCGAGCCAGGTCAGCTTAATCTGTCTATGCTCCCACCTCAGTTTCCAGGTTTCCTTCTCTCCTGCCGTGGCAAGACGACAGATCCTTTCCTTGATTTAAAAATCAATGCATTTGTAAACATTAAACCCAGGATTTACTCCAGGTGAGAATTCAGTCCGGGCCTGCAGAATAGCTGAGCACATCTCGGAAGAGACAGAAAGAGTCTGGAATATCAACGACAGCTAGCTTCAGATTTCCTTTACAGGAGGGGGTTGGGTACGGCAGTCAGCAAATGATCAAAAAATGGGGGAAAGGGAAGTGGCACGAAAGCCTATAAGTCCATCAGCCATAAGTACACAGCTCAGAGAAGTTTTGTATTTCAAAAGGGAAGCCTCTAAATAACAAAACATCTGTTCTTATACATGCCTAGGGTCAGAAAGGACCACTGTGACCATCTGGTCATAACCCAGGTCACAAAACTTCCCTGAAACAATCTCTTGACATTCAAAGCAGCACTCAGAATTGTAGGTGCTTCGGGGCAGGGGCAATCTGACAGCATATGACTGTAAAAGTACCTAGCCCCATGGGCCCCAAATCTGCTTGCGCTACAATGATGATGTGGATGAGGAGAGAGAAAGCTCTTAGAAGCTGCCAGCCAATAAATTAGTGAAATACCCTGCGTGGGCCTTCCCCCACCCCGACCCCCCAAGGATCGGGAAACACCACTAAATGCCATAATGGATGCTTTTACAGCAAGACCAAGAACTAGCTTCTCTTTTTACAGGCACAATTTGCACCCCCAAAATAAATTGTAGGTGCAAGCCTGGATACTTCCTCCTCCTGATTTGAACTCACAATGGGACAGTCAGTGGCACAGGGCTCGGAGATGCAGCTGCCATTGTATTGTGGGTGCAAAAAAAACGAAGGTGCAACATTTGCAGTTTGAACCCATACAAGGGAGCCCCATCCTGAAAAAGTACCCTTAAATCTCACTACGATTTGGCAGTAACAGTTATTGCCTTCCCCAGCACAGCTGAGAAGTCACTTGCCCAAGAGCTCGGTGAGTCAGGACATGACTGCACAAGTCCTGATTCCCAGTCCCGCGTTCTGATCGCTAAACCACGCATCCCATCTCCATTAACTCCAGTACTAGTCAAATGAAGCAATACGTTGGCCTACGATTAGAAAGCAGATGATGCAATAGCTTAGAGCACCAGTACTTCCCCTTTCAGAATGGCTCTCTCTCTCGCCCCGGCTACTGTCCATACACTCCTTCCAATGCCAGTAGGGCAGAGTTGCTGATAAAGGCCAAATTCATCCCTGGTGTAGCATCACTGATGATCTTTAATCTACTCGCTTCAGTGGCGTTACACCAGGGGTGAATTTGGCTCATAACATGCAAAAGAAAACTTCCCAGGTAGATGTATACCTGAGCACTCAGAAGCAAAGAACCGTTTCTCCCTGTTACTGAATCCATTTAGCAGTTGATGCAAAAGGGATTTGTATGAATGTGGATGCTTTGAGATTTTAGCACAAGGTCCCCCAGGGTCCCAATGATCACAAGGCCATTCCTTATTGTTAATGAGAAAATATTACCAATACCTTTCAGTTCTTGTTTCCTTTACTCTTTGGGGTGTGGGAGTGATGTGGTGAAGGGAATCTTACACATTGAGAACATATAATGAAGAGGATACGATAACGATCTGTACCCGATGGAGAGGTGAAAAAAAGAACAGATTAAAAAGTAAGGAATTATGGAAGTACCGTGAAACCAAAATTAGTTAGACTTTAAAGACAAAAGACAGATTTTTGGTTAAGTCTCTGAACTGAAGGATACAAGAGACTTGTGTTCAATTCCTAGCTCTTCTGCAGGATTCCTATGTGACCTGGGGCAAGCCACATGAGCACCAGATTTTCAGATGAGTTCAGCTACCACTCAGGTGCCTGAGTAAAGCCCAGATTAGCAGGTGGGGGTTCTCCACTCCTGTGAAATGGGCGCAATAATGCTTCCTTCTGCTACTTAAATTCTAAGTTCTTCAGGGGAGGGACCATGTCTTACTTGTACATTGTCCCAAGCTCTGGTAGGGATCTCTATATGCTGCTATAGTACAAATAAATAGTAAAAGTGATGGGGGGGGGGGAGAAAAACTATAAGAGGATCAGTTATACAACTGAATACATTTACCAAGGCAAACACCACTGAAGTGGTTCAGGAAAATACATGATGTTCAAGAACTGGGCAATGGGCTCTGTTGTCAATTATTTTTATTCCCTACGTTAATTTTTCAGAAGTGTCCATTCCTGGTTTGGTGGCAGTTTGCTACATCATGTGATGCCATCTCTGAAATCTCTTTCCTTGTTCCCTCCTTGTCTAAGCTTCTACAGCAACCTGAAGATCATAGCAATGGGCTGGGCCATGCTGCAAGGAGGAAAGAATCAGTGTGAGAGAATAGAGACCGATGGATAACTTATACAGCAAAACCCACTGCTGATGAAAATGGAAAGACAAACCACTGGGAAAGCCCCTGTAGGCCCAAGTGGCCATGTTTCCCTCAAGACGGATGGTCAACGCCTTCCATGGTAAGGTCTTCACCTGACAGTGGATTCAGTGAAGTTATAACAAAAGAGATACACATACTGCAGGATGAATGGTGCAGGAGTCAGGGCAGTAGGCTGGGACTTGGGTGACCTAGGTTTGATTCCCTGATCCACCACAGGCTTCTGGTGAGACCCTGCGCAAGTCACTTCATCTCTGTGCCTCAGTAAGATAGGCCTGCTAGTATGCCCCTTTTACACAGTGAGATAACACCGCCCTAGCTGACAAGGATGAGGATTAAAAGATGGGGACTCTCTCAGATGCTCCGGTAATGGGGGCAGTGACAGACCTTGGATACATTCTTCCCAAACTTTCACCCCAAGTTTTGGCAAAAGAGCCTCTGTGACAGAGACTGAGGTGAGGAAGGTGATACCACTGCATAGGGGCAGATCGGGAGGGCAACCCCTAAAATTAAGGACATATTCCAAACTGCTCCAAGCTGTTATGATTCCCCAGAGCTTTACAGCAGCAGAAACAATTAATCAGTGAATCCCATGTGAAGGAGTGGTGGCTAGAATTGGGACTTCTCCCATGTTGTCTTTTGCCTTGAATGACTAGGGGATGCTGTGGTAAGGAAGACCTTAATACGAGGAGGGAAGGGGAACCGTGATTACCAGTGTTTAATGGAACCAGTAATCAATAAGATGCCACTCCCTCCTCTGTATTGAGCATCTGAGCTTTGAAAGGCCAGCAGCTGCATGGGAAAAGGGGATTCCCAACAACAAGGGAGACTGATCTGAGTGGGAGATAGGTGCTGAGTGGTAAAGACAAAGTCCTGACTAGCTGAGCTGGGAGTTAATGAATGCACACGTTCCAAAAGTTGCTAGTGGGCAGGAGACTGCATGCAAAGGGAGCTCCATGGACACCAGAAGTGCCTTGACACTGTGAGGTTTCAACGAGCAAAGAGTTCCTAAAGCAAGTAAGAACTGCTATGAAGAACGCTCATGGAGGACCCCAGGGAATCTACTGCGGACAAATTAGGTGCTCCTGTTTATTAATGGAGATAACGGTGGCTAGGTACGCACAAAGTGCAAGCTGTACACTGTTCTAGAGGAGAAGCTGGAGATGGTTTGAGCAGCTGCTGAAGTCCCACAGAAACACAGGAAGTCAAACCATCTAGAGAACAACTGGAAGAGAAGAGGCAGGTTGAAACCCCAGGCAAGAGAAAGAGGAAACTGCAGAAAGTCTCTGAGGAATGTGACTTAGAGGCAGAGCAGAAACCTCAGGTAAAGCAGGACAGAGAGTTGTCAGTGACCATAAGTGAGAGGTGGAGACTGGGTAGCACAAAGCACAGTCTAAACCCAGAGAAGAGCGACCATGCAGCCAGTGCGACAGAGGAGGGACCAAAACAGAAAAGCACTCTTGACTCCATGCCCAAATGATCGGGAATCATAAGAGACTTCTCAAAAAGCGATGAGAAAAAACCACTACTGACTCTGGGAGAAGGAAAAAGATGGCATTGCACAATGTAGCAACCTGCCACCAGACCAGGCATGGACACTGCTGATAAATTAACTTAGGGAACAAAGCCCCCAAACAGTGTGTAGCCCTGTCCGGGGTAGATCTCCCCCACCTCTGCAAGGAGAGAGTCTCCTCAGGTATCTGTCACTTTGGCAAGAGTGGTCTATCTTATCATGCCAGTGAAGTCTCATTAGATTGTCTGGTGCTATTTAAACTTGATTCTTGCATAGAGATTTTGAGAGTGAGGAGTGCAGCCAGTCATCAGAGGGTGAGCTCTGAAAGGGAACCAGCAGGAGGAGAGGAGGGATGAGTGATCCTGGTTATGGATTCCAGGGTCAGGAGCAAGATAGCAGTGACCCAGGTAAAGAAAACAGGATGCTCTGCTGCACCCTTGGAATTAGAACAAAGAGGACAAGGAGGAGTGCTGCCTACCATACCATGTAAAACTCTGGGGAATTCCCATTGGTTGTAACCCCCATGTAAGCAAACACCACCCAACAAGGAGATTCTCTGTAATCAAGACTGGTCTTGGGGACCTGGGAAAAGAACAGAGGACAGAAGCAACCCAGGTATTCCGCTCAGAGACCCTCAGGCTCAAAGGATCCTGACACCAAAGACCTAGTGATGGGTGCTGTAGGCTAGAGGAGGAGGAGCATGGATTCACTGAGCACTGAAATCTTCTCGGTGACGAAGGAGTAGGTCAGACAGTCTCCACTTAGGGTGAAAACCTTCCGGGTTCAAAACCAGCAGGGCTTGAATGGGGCAGGGAGGGAAATGCCACTTCACTAATAACCCAGCAAGTTATTATGTATGTCCACACTGCTACTGGCCCGCACCAACTGACTTGGGCTCCGACTAACGGGCTGTTTAATTGCAATGTGGATGTTCAGGCCCGCCCAACTCACAGGGCTCTAGAGCCCAGGCTCCAGCCCGAACATGAATGTCTACACTGCAATTAAACAGCCCCTTTGCCCAAGTCAGTTGGCATAGCTTTTTAATTGCAGTGTAGAAATACCCTAAGATGAAAGATGGAGTTGCTCTGAAACAGAAAACATGAATGCACCTGTCTGGGCCGATGCAAGGAGCTTTGGAAATGAGCACAAAGAACGAGATGAGTCGCGGCTGTAGTAACTGATGGAGAAGGTGAGCTGGTGGGTTCAACAAGAACCTGCCAGGGCTCAAGCGGGAGGTAGGGAGGGGAAGACCTAATCTTGGCCAATCTCTCCCATCTCTCATTTTTATGATCCAGTTACCTGGATGACTTTCAAACAGCATGGCTTTCTGGGAATCAGGAGGACCATGCAGTTTCCTGCCATTCAGGACAGAACACAGCTGGCAAGCCAACGCCCAGCCCTGGAACATCAGCTTGAGCCACCAGAGCCTCTACAACAAAAGAGAAAGAAGGGAAATGCAATAGGGATCTCAACTCCGGGCCAGGAAGGTCCCCCCAGCTGAGCGCAGATCCCATTCCCTCCCCTCTATCCAGCCACACACAGGGTCCACAGGGAAGAATATGATCTGCACTCCGCGCGGGAGAGCAGGAGTCTGGCTACAGCCGTAAGGGCTGTCACAATGGATAAAACCTCAGCCAGGCTTCGCAGTGTAAGCTCCCGCACGCTAATGCACAGAGGAGCTAAAAATACTGACGTGGAAAAGGAGAGGCTGCTGTCGCTGTGTTCTCAGCAATTGCAGGCTTCAGCTTCCCAGTGAGGCTTGATAGTCCAGATGTGTGGCTGCAGTGAGGCTATGAGAGTCTGGTGCGCAAGGCCAAGACGTGTGAAGGGGGTCTCCCAAGAACACCCACAGCAAGGATGGTTCTGCTGCTCAGGGACACATCTCATGGAAGGGGCATGGTCAGTTTTACGCTGATCTGAAATGAAATATCTGGGCCAAATGTTTCCCCTACATCAGGGGTTCTCAAACTGGTGATTGTGACCCCTCAGGGGGCTACGAGGTTATTACATGGGGGGGTCACAAGCTGTCAGCCTCCACCCCAAACCCCTCTCTGTCTCCAGCATTTATAATAGTGTTAAATGCAAAAAAGGTTTTTTAATTTATAAGGGGGGGTCGCTTGCTGTGTGAAGGGGGTCACCAATACAAACATTTGAGAACCACTGCCCTACATGCATAGCGGGAGGGAAAAGCAGAAACTGACCTGAGACAGGGAAGCAAGGGATGAAGAAAATAGATGGGGAGAGGGAGAGAGTGTGCTCTGCATTTCTGGTTTGGTCTCAGGCAGAGTGATTAAGGACAGGGAAATTAATTCTTCACCTAGTATTGGTTTAAGTGGCTTCCCTTCTACAGTGGTTTGAGAGAGGATTCCTCCAGCCAGCTTCTTTAGTCTAAAGTGGAAAAAGATGGCAAAATAAGCGGAAAATCGGGGGGCGGGAGGGAGTGGAGGAGAGAGAGAGAGACAGACACACAGACCGACATTTACGACCTGATTTTGATTTAAAAGTGGTGTAAATTGGGAGTAACCCTGCTGCAATCAATGGAATTACTTGGGATAAATGACATCAGAATCAGGCCAATGTTTTCCTGGAATTTTACTTGATAAAGAAAAACCTGAGAGAGAGATTAACACTCCTCAGTGTCATATTTAAGGCCCTGATTCAAGAATGCACTTAAGTATGGGCTTAAATTCAAGCCTATACTTAAGTTCCATTGACTTCCATGGGACTTCAGCATATGCTAAGTCCTGGTTATCCAAAGCTCATTGTCCTCGCAGCATCCCTAGCAGCAGAGGAGAGACAGGGCCCAGAGGCACCATGTGCCAATAGTGAAGAATCACAGAGGGTCCCTTTCTTCTAACTCTGAAGGAGGAACTTTATTAGAACAAGGTAAACAGTATTACCCTGAAAGCTACATTCTCCCTCTACTGCACTGCAGAACTACGGACTAAAACCTTTCCCAGCTCCTTCCTACGGGGCTTCCTGCCACAGCTGTGAACAACTACCCATACTCTCATGGCCTGTAATTAATATAACAAGGATTCTTAACTGCTGGACAGACAGGCCAAGTGTGTGGCTCTCTAAGACTATGTCTACATTACAATCGAAAACCCATGGCTGGTCCATATCTGCTGACTTGGGCTTGAGGGGTTCAGGCTCTGGGACTGTTTAATTACGGTGTAGACGTTCGGGATCCCACTGGAGCCTGGGCTCTAGGACCCTGTGAGGGGCTCCAGAGCTCGAGCAAGAACGTCTACACTGCAGTTAAACAGCCCCTTAGTCGGAGCCCCATGAGTCTGAGTTAGCTGGCACAGGACAGCCAGGGTGTCTAATTGCAGTGTAGACATATCCTCAGGCTCTCTAGCCCTCAGATTAACATAGACAGTAGGCAGCACAGGGGCTTCCATAAATCCTGGCCTGAACTCTGCAGTCATGGAATGGACTAGTCAAGTACACTACTGTATTCTCTACGCAGTTCCCACTTGTACTAGCCTCGGATCCAGCCTATCCCTAACATAATCTCCCAGCTAGCTACGAAAATTGTGTTATTTTTTAAAAAAAGAATTATATGGGTTAAAATTCCAAGGAAAAAGACTCCTAAACTCAAGTTTTGTAAACTCAAAAATCAGTTTGGGAGGCCTGCAGAGGCTCCCCAGCCCCTTGGGTTGCCCATCTCTGGTTCAGAATGTTAAACCAGTCGAGTGGGATGAGTGGGCAGAGAGCAAGTGCAAAGGTACAAAACAAAAGAAACTCATCCCACAGCTTCCCAATGTATTACATGGCTGCAGTGCTGGAGGGACGTATTCCACAGTTACCAGCGATGACTGCACATGCAATATAAGCATATTACTTCTCCCATCATACTACAAGCTGCGTCCTTCCCTCAGACAGACAACTGCAACCCTGTTTACTTCAGCAGAATTTCATGGGTGCAACCAAGAGTACCATCAGGGCCACATTGCTCATTTTCACCACACCAGAGCAATACTTCATATTATTAGGCTTGGGGATAAAGCTACTAATCGGATTAGTCAATCAATGTTTCTACAGTGCATTGAGAGAAAAACAAAGCGCTACATATGCTCGAAGCATCATGACTGAAAATTAAGATGCTCGTTTCAAAATAAATACATCATTGATATTTACAAGGAGGCCCAAACAAATCTACTAACCTTAGAAAATAAATTATGGCCTGTTCCAGCACCAATTGATTTCAGTGGACTCTGCATTGGCCACTTACAGCTAACCCTGGCAGAGAAACTGACTCAACAGTTTGGTGGTTAGAGCACTCGCCTGGGATGTGGGAGACCCAGGTTTAGGCCCAGAGCAAAGAATTTTGGGGCCCTGGATGCTATGGAAAGGGGGGCTCCCACCTTCCTTAAAGCACCCCCTCCTCATACATACCCCACCCCATATTGACCCCCAGATGCCCCTCCCACTCTACTTCTATCCCAGTAACCCTCCACCAGCCCCCTCTTATCCTGAAAGCCTCCAAGCACATCCCAGTAGCCCTGACATACATCCTGTTCACCACTCACCCCCAACATACCCCACAACCCTCTTTGCTAATCTCCACTCCCGGCTCAGCGCTCGGCTCCCATCCCTGCTGCCCAATTCCACTTGCTCCCATGACTCAGCCCTGCTCAGGTTTGGCTCAGCCACACCTCTACCATGACAGTAAGGCAGCTGGGCCAAATTTGAGTGAGTGGTGTGACCTGGCATTCAGGGGCGTAGCACCCCTTATTTTGGGTTTTGTTTGTTTTTGTGGTCATCAGGGGCCACCTAAAATGAGGGCCCCATGCAAGTGCACTGAGCGCACATTGGTTAATCCAGGCCTGTCCACGTTCTAAGTCCCAGCTCTGAATCAGGCAGCCCATGGATTTGAACCTGTCTCCCCCACTTCCCTGGTGAGAGGCCTCGCTATCAGGCTTTTGGCTATACTGGGGTAGGGACATTGGAGGGCCCTGTCCTTCTTTTACTCTAGTTTTCTTTAAAAAGTTTGAAAGGTCTTAGGTTTTGTTCCAGTGTGGAACATACAAACACCCAAACCTAGAAATGTTTCACAAAACAGATTTCCAGCCAGCCCTAGTGAATCTCTCTAATATTTCAAGGACGCTCATGCTACATTTTCTCTGTCACATGTAAGTCTATTCATATTGGTTACTGTTTTTACATTGCATCTCTTCTTTCCTGCTGCTCATCGGTCTTCGATTTAGCGCGCAAATTCTTTGGGGCAGAGACTGCCTTTTATTATGTAGCTATGCATCACCTACCACAAACAGGGCTCGATCCTGGCTGGAGCCTCTGAGTGCTACTGTAATAGAAATTTTTAATCATGATAATAATCAGCCCAAGTCTCAATGAAAACGTACCCATATCACCACCACCAATAGCTCCCTATTGGCATTCTCATTAAAGCGGCCAAGAATTGGATCAAGCAAAAAGCATGATCTAGTCTTTTCTTATCTCCAAGGTAGAGTTGAAGCATATGGATGGGATGAGTGGCTTGCTCTGTCACCGCTGTAATATCCTGAGAATAAATAAATAAAGACTCTGACACAGGAGGAGACAGACTCCAAAGCACCCTTCCCAATTTTAAAAGAGCACAGTGCATGCTTGTGGGAGCTTGGAGTTTACTGACTGTCGGGTGAATACTCCTGCGGTGCAAACATAATCAATAAAGCTCATGGTTATGCACCTCACTATCAACCCTCAGTGCCTTGATTTAAGGAGTTCCCTCCTGGGGAGGCAGCAGCTGCTTTGGCTGGGTCTGTTGTGCAGATAATCAGAGGGCTTCATCTCCAGGGCTCTCGAGCCAGCCCCTTTCACCAGCACCAAACTCGCACCAGGATATTTTCTTACAGAGAAAGGAAGGGTGAGATTTGCGTGCCCATTGCACAGAATGCCTGTAGAAGAGCACCCTTCTCAGGGAGAAAGGCAAAGCTGCCTTGCTGGTGCAGGAGGGGCAAAGGGATCAAGGGAAAATGAACCTGTTTAAAATGGGCTGTCTGATAATCAGTGGGAAGGGACGAAGGATGAGGAAGATGGGTTACAGGCTGCACTGTAACACTTGAACTGATGTGGAGGCTGTTCACGTTAAGCCATGTAAATCAGCACCCACAGACTTCAACGCCAACGTACAGCAGCTGGTCTGACCCTTGCATGACCATAACACATTCCACTGCAAACGTGGTGGAAAATATAGCGAAGCACTAATAAAATCATTGCATTGTTTATTTTTCTTGGCAAATAACTCAAAAACCAAGCGACAAAAGGGCCAAGATTCTCAGCTGGTGTAAGCTGGTGTAGCTCCATTGACGACTTCTTGGGATTTGTTTAGCATTTAGTCAGGGGCAGGCAAACTACGGCCCGAGGGCTGCACCCAGCCCTTCAGACATTTTAATCTGGCCCTTGAGCTTCCACCAGGGAGCCAGCTCTGGGGCTTGCCCCACTCCAGCTGGCGAGCGGGGTCAGGAGTTGGCACGGCTCCATGTGGCTCCTGGAAGCAGCAGCAGCAGCAGCATGTCCTCACTCCAGCTCCTACACGTAGGGGAAGCCAGGGTGCTCCTCACACTGCCCCTGCCCCAAGCACAGCCCTCCACGGGAACCACGGCCAATGGAAGCTGCATGGGTGGCGCCTGTGGACGGAGCAATGCACAGAGCCACCTGGCCAGGCCTCTGCCTAGGAGCTGAAGCAGGGACATGCCACCACTTCTGGGAGCTGCTTGAGGTAAGCGCTGCCCGGAGCCTGCCCCCCTGTCCCCCTTCTGGGCCCCAATCCCCTGCACCAGCCCTGATCCCTCTCCCACCCTCCAAACCCCTTGGTCCCACCCCAGAGCACCCTCCTGCACCCCCAACCCCTCATCTTCCCACCCCAACGCCTGCCCTAGCCCGGAGCCCCCTCCTGCACCCTGAACTACTCATTTCTGGCCCCACCTCAGAGCCCGCACCTCCAGCTGGAGCCCTCACCCCAGCCCCCGATTTCATGAGCATTCATGGCCCCCCATACAATTTTCATACCCAGATGTTGCCCTCGGGCCAAAATGTTTGCCCACCCCTGATCAGATAGCAAGGGTGAAAAATCTGGACAGGGGGTGGGGAGTAATAAGCACCTGTAAGAAAAAGCTCCAAATATCAGGACCGTCCTGATACAATCAGGACATCTGGTCACTCAACATGGATCCATTGTCTTCAACTCAGCTATACCAATTTACACCAGCTGAGTATCTGGCCCAGAGCCTGAAATGAAACCTCTACAAGAGACACTCCCCATATTAGGAAACTTCAGGCTCAATTCTCCTCTAATTCACTTCAATGTAATTAGTCTGGGATTACACTGCTGTAACTGAGATCAGAATCAGGCCCCCCCTGCTTTGAGACATCACTCCAAAATATCTCCAGACACAGTGTCTGGCTCTCCACTCATCTACACCAGTGGAAAAAATCAGGAGCAATTCTAGGGAAATCAATGGTGTTTACACCATGTCAAACCAGCACAAGTCAGAGGAGGATCAGGCTCTTGGCTCCACCTTTATTAGAAGCCCCGCCTCCACTCAGCAACTCATTTTTGGTAGTCCCTGGAGGAAGGCCAGGATAAAAATTGCAACTGTTCCAAACTTCCGACAAAGCAGCAAGACAAGACGTGCCCTTATATGAGGCATGTTCTCCAGCCCCCCGCCCCCATCCAACTGGGCCATGCAATCCTACACCTGCGCCACTCCCATCTGCTGCAATCAGCCTAGGTTCAGACAACACTAACACCCCATTGCTTTGCCTCAATTAGGTCTGGGCACACTGGGCTCGGCTCACCCTGACCAAAAGGGAATGGGGCCTATTGCCATCAGCGCCCCACAGTCCAGGCCTCAGACACTCCTGTAATGAATTTGGAAAGTCTCTTCCCAGGCTCCGGCCTCTTGAAATTCTGCACACTATAATATTGCAACTAATTTACATCCGAGATGGGGATTGAGTGGCAGCCGTTGCTATGGCGACCATCTCCCGAGCCCTGGCTCCTAGCGGCTGAGCACAGCTGAGAGATCAAAAGATTCTAAACAAGCTCCTCCAACTTAGGCGGATCTGTGGCCAATTCTAGCCGCCCCTGCATTACACATGCTCCGGTCTCCTACGCCCGGCCCTCCCAATACCAGAGCAGAGAGCTGCCATTATCAGGCAGGCTATCAGTCCACATGCTGTGCTCTGTGGCAAGGCAAATGCAATGCATACTCGGAGCAGGCTGGAGTCTGAACCACACGGAAGGCATGGGCTTGCACACAGGTCTAGTTCCAACCCTGAAGCTTGCACAGGGGTTAGAAGCAAATCCCCAACACCCAAATACAGACATCCAATGGGAATACACTCTGCTCCTGCCCCTCCTCCCTGTAGCGAGACTCATGAAACCTCCCTCTACTACATGAGATAGCGTATAGGGACTGGTGAAGGTGAGCAAAGGAAGCTGGCTGGTAGCTGGGAGATTCACCAGATACATCCGTCTCCAAAGCTGAGGCTCAGGCCAGTGGGTTGGTGAGAGGTTCACTGTGAAAATCCCATAGCTATAGGCCAGACACCTTGGGGCTGAGGGCTTTCTCTCCATTTGTGTGTCCTTGGTTTCACCCTCTCCACCACTAAGCAAATGTGCCCCCCAATCATCACACGGTGTTGCCAACTCTTGTGATTTTAATCAACATTTGGTGTTTTTCTTAAAGCACCAGCTCCTGGAGTCAGGTGATTGTGTGATCTGCTTTCATTAAAAAAAAAACCACAAAACTCAACTTTCTAGCTCTCATGTTTATGGAGAAAAGCTGGATCACATGAACGCACAAGGCTCCAGGTCTCCAACACCAGAAGGCGAATTATTTTTAAAATGTCATGATTTTTTAACTGCTTGGGATTGACAACGTTACCTTGAATGGACACTTCCCTCACCCCAACCAGACTGGGCCTTTCTTTTCAGGAGGAACCTGGCTTAACTCATGAAACCTAGAGCCTCTGTGAAGGTGTCACTGCCCCCTTATTATAACCTCCCAGCTCCCCACACACAGGTCTCACATCCTCTTGACTACTCTTGAGCCAGCAGGACTGAAATGATCTTCCTTAGAAGAGCAGAGAGCACCATCTTCACCACATACCCACCCCCGAGAAGGAAAGAGACAGCAGGAGACTGAACCTGGCTCTTCTACAGGACCAAGCATGAAACGTATCACAAGACCAGAAACTGGATATTTCTCTAAAAGATCTACTCTAGGAATTATATTGGGAAGTTCTCTGGCCAGTGTCATATGGGAGGTCAGACTACATGATCAAAATGGTCCCTTCTGTCCTTGGACTCTATGAAGCTATAAGGTAGGCCCCAGGGCCTAGACTCTTAGCAAGGAAGCCTGCCAGGTAGGCCCCAGGCCAAGCCCCAGACAAACAGCACGAGAGTAAGAGTATAGTGTAGGCACATGTGGAGGCCTAGATGCGTCAGATTATTTCACCTGCCAACCGTGCTCAGGACTAACCTTCGCCGCCCTTTAGAACAATGCTGTGCCCTGAGGTACCTGGACAGTGACTGGCAGATACAGTCATCTGAATTTATCTCAGAATCCATGTGTAAGTACATCTGGGCCATTGGTACCCACAGCATGGGCCAGATTCTGATCTTGGCTATAATTCAGTTCCAGTTTCACTGATGGACTTCGGAGCATCTCACCTTGTGTCTGTTTATATACAAGGGAAATGTCTCCTGCTAGGGGTGTCCTCTCCCTCCTGTATTTATATGGCCACCGGGTATGTTTCCCCAAGTATATGAATGCCACCCCAAGGGTACATGTGTGTCCTGCCCAGCACCTTATCCACAATGAAAGACGTTCTGCATGCTTTATGATCTATTTATTCCTCTCCCATCCCTCAGCTGCTCACTCTGGCTGCCTTGTTATGAGAGTCACTCACACCAGGGAAAAACTGACTCAGACCTTCCAAGATAAGGAGCCCACATCTGCAGCCCCACTCAACAGGAATGCGATCAAAATAGTGACCAGGAAGCAGGGCGGGGGTGGAGGAGAGATTTTTCTCTGCTGACTACCATGGATTGCTGCTGTGGAATGATTGCAACCGTCAGACTCAGCTGGGGTCACCCTGAAGGATTTTCCCTGGCTGATCCGAGGCTGGGACAGAGCGAGCATTAAGAAAACGGAAAAATCTTGGCTGTTCTGGGCCTCCCTTAGCACTGACTGATGATTTAGGACCTTCCCTCCCTCCCACAGGGTCGGCTCCTTCAAGTTGCTGAGCACCCTCAACTCCTGTCAGATTCAGCAGCGTGCAGGACGGGTTGAGACTTTGCCCAATGGCTTTAGGACACCAAGGCAGGAACAGAGTTACAAACCTGGCCAAGTGTGTGAATGCAAAGATGCAGAGGAGACAACAGGGAGCAGCTAACCTAGAGACCAGCCTTCCTTCCTCCTAGGTCATAAGCTCTCTGCGGCAGGGACTGTTGTCTGTTACTTATCCGGACAGTGTCTAGCACAACACTATTGTGATCTTTGAATGGGGTTCTCAGATGACACTGTAATAATCAATGTATTACATGACCCCCACCCTACCTAGAACCAGTGGAGACATTACATACATGTGAGAGCACATTTTCTTCCTAAGAATCCTCACATTTGTCACCCTCTGATTCCCCTTAAAGACTATTTGGGCGAGTGAGTTGGAATTTTTCAAAATTTCAGCGAGGCTTCCCATTTTGAAAAATGTGAATGAAATATTCATGACTTCCCCCCCCTCCCTTCCCCCCCAGCCAATTATAGCCCCTCATTAGCGTCCACTAACCAGATCAGATTCACCCCCAGCATAGACTAAAATACTACAGAGGTGAGAGCCACTAGAAGAGGACCTACCCCATGCACCTCCTCATGTCTTCGAAACACACACCTCTATGTGTGTCCTTTTTTGTTGGACTGTGATACCACCTTTCTCCATCTATTTTTGCATATGCTGTAGGTGCATATACAATGCCCATCGCCTTGGGCTCTCAGCACCTTATTGATCATCAGTCCTTACTCCTGTGGCAGCTGCACACAATAACAGTTTAAACCGCTATCGCCACCATGGAACAGGTGGCTTGGAAACCACCATGGTCCTTACAGCAGAGATCTCAAGAGCACTTCCCATCAACAAAGACTATTGCAACTGGCCCAACTCTCAAGAAATGTGGGCATGGCTGCAGTTGGATACAAAGTTGTGTTTTTAATGAGCGTTGGTTTACCTACGTGAACTAACACAATCAGACGGGACAAATATTTATTCCAGGATACAAATATTTGTATCCTGTCCACACTAGAATTTACAGTCACATTATCTAACATATTAAACCGATTCAAGTACAGACATATCTTGAGATTCAAGATGCCCCCCTCAAGGCTGGAGAAGTTGACCATCGAAGCAGCAGAAGCGTGTCTGGGCAGTTTGGTACAACATAGAGAGGGTGATGGGCAGTGACCTTAAGCAATTAGCTTCCATGTGAAATATCATGACCATACCTATTATTTTCACTTGCCATCATTTCAAGCTTCATTGAGCTACATCCCACATCATCGTTCTTGTCACCAATGTATGCAGAGCACGATATACAAGGCCAGAGTTCTAGAATCCTTGTTTGACCAGCCCTATGAGTCATTTACTGTAGACCCTCTTGCAGGTAGTGAGCACTGCTTCTGCAGACTAGGAATCCTCACCATATCAGGAATGGGGGAGGACGGGATGGACGGTGCTTTTCCATTATCATTTTTTCCAGCACTAACATTCAGGAGGCGAACTTTCAGAAGGCACCTTGGGAGAAGAATGAAGTTCCTGCCCTTGCAGCAACATGAGGTACATATCTCATATGGAGACATAGGATGCATGAAGAGATAAAATGCTACTTCTTTTAAACCCTCAAGTGAATAAAAAAACCTGATACAAAAACATTACAGACCAAATTCTGCCCTTATTTGCACCTGTTCAGTCCCACGGAGTTCAGTAGATGAGCACGGGATCAGGAACGGACTATCTATTGATGTACTGCGTACCAGATGCTAGATGGGTGTAAGTCAACATAGTTCCACTGAAATCAATGGAACTTTGCTGATTTATACCAGCCAAGGGTCTGGCCCAGCAGCCCGAATTTTCAAACACACGCTTAACAGGACATCCAGATCCCACCATTTGCGGGGTCTGTATGTCTTGTTCGGCCATCCATGATTGAAAGTCTCCTCCTGTAACGGATGAAGAGGAATAGCTCAGATCCTGCTCCATTTAAGTCAACAGGGGCATTGCTATTGATTTCAGTGGGAGCAGGAGGAGGCCCAGACAAGGAAAGAGAAATTGGTCAGGAAAATCAGATGCAACCCCCTTCTCCACCTCCCCAGGAAATGCATGACAGTGGGGTACCAAGGTTTGCCCAAGGCCCTGATTCTCAGAAGCACTCATGCCCATGCATACCCAGATGCACAGCTGACCAAGTCAGTGACAGATGGGGGGGATAAGTAATATCAAGCCAGGAAACAGCTCCTCTAAGATTTAATCTCCCTGCTATCTGCTGAAAGATCGGCGCTCCTGGTTCATGTTGGGCTTCCCATTTGTTACTCTAACATTTAGCAGGTGCCTGGCTCAGGGGATGCAGTCACCTGGAGGTTTGGAAATCCATTCTGTCTGGATCACAGCCCCATCCCAGAGACGGTATTTTTAAGAAAATATAGGAGGGAGAAAGAGCACTGGAGAAGGTTAAAGAAAAGAGGGAGAGGTGGGGGAAATACCACCTGCTTATTGATCTGGCGATATGAAAGGGGTTTTTCTTCTGGTTTCTGAGCTGGAGACAGGAATCTATTGGATAAAACTCTTTGCTCTCCTGCTGCCCTGGTTTCAGCATCTGCAGGCTGCTGTTTAATTAGCTGAGCATTAGCAGAAAGGCAGCTGTGCTGCAGAGGAGGGGCATGCTTTCTGCAGCTGATATACACCCAGTCCATTAGGGGCGTGCTGTTATTGAAAGACTCTGGTCAATGCCATATCAGCTGAACCATCCTTAGGTCTCCTCTTTGCTCCCAACACACCCACACCCACCCTCCTGTCAAATGGGCTGAATGCTACTGAAATCAGCCAAGGAGTGAAAGTGAGCAACCTCTAGTGAAAGAAGCCGACATGCACAGACAGCTCTTTGATTTACATGCAGCAGCACAAGCAACAGTCCCTTCTCCTCCCCTCCATATTCCTAGTTCCCCCTACAAGTTGCTGTGCATTCATTCCTCCAGCTGCAGCTCCTCTTTCAAGTGACAGAAGAGGGAGGCAGGCAGGCTTCCAGCTCCAGCCTGGACTCCAGTCCCAACTTTGGTGTTATCAATCCCCTGAATTTGGGCTTTGCAGTAACTGCTACCAGCCAGCCACACAGCAGCCAGCTAACAGAAATCAGCTCCAGACGCCAGCAAGGGAATTCTCCATGCACTTTAAACCATGCTTATTGCTGGTGACCGGTGGTTTTTGGGTTGGGTTTTTTGGCTACCATTAACTGCTTATCTCCTGAGTTGCCTGCAACCACGCAAAACCTGCCGCAACATTGAAGATGAGATTCTGATCTCACTAGTGTAAATCTGGAGTGGCTCCACTTACACCAGTTTAAATTAGTTCAGAATCTGGCCCTGAACAGTCCCCTTAAGGTTTAATCCCCCTCACTATTTGCCTGCTTTAATACACTCAGCAGCCAATGTCATGCCTTTAGCATCCGTTTGCATCTTATCGATGAAAAATTAAACTCATTAGAGGAGGGTTTTCTGTTATTTTCAAAGCTATTTTCCCAAATTAAAATTAATAGACCAATTTTCAGCTCTCCAGAGTCAGTGTCTATAACCTCTCTGTGTCTCTGGGATCCTAGGAAAGGTGCCATAACGATGGGCACAGACTAAGAACAGGAAATTTAATTAATTGAGCCCCAACATCCCCTTAAGCGGAACAGTGTTATCACCATATTACAGACAGGGAAACTGAGGCATGCGGCAATGCTTGGCCGAGGTCACACAGGGAGTACGTGACAAAGCCACGCATAGAACCCAGGAGTCCTGTCTCACAGTAGGGTGACCAGATGTCCCAGTTTTATAGGGACAGTCCTGATATTTGGGGTTTTGTTTTCTATAGGCAAATTATTACCCCCCACCCTCTCTCCCAATTTTTCACACTTGCAGTCTGGTCACCCTATCTCCCAGCCTGCTGCTCTAACCACTCAAGCAGGAATATTAAGGGGCTAAAGTTTGCAAAAACTGTTTTAATTGCCAGGAATAAACGCGAGGCCAGATCCCCCACTGGTGCAACTCAGCATAGCACCCTTAAAGAAATGTAGCTCCATTGACGTTAAGGGAGTTACACTGATTTCCACCACCAGGGGATCTGTCCCAAGACAGCTATTTCCGCCCCCAAAGGATTTAAGGCATAGAGGGCAAGTTATTAGTACAAAATAAACATTTCAAGCAAAACCATGAGACAGCTGCACCAGCTGTTTTTATTACACAATAGTATCAGTAAGATAAGTTCAGCTATGGAGGCTCAAGCAGCACCTCTATACTACACTGCAGCACTTCACTTACTGGTGTCAGCACGCCTGTGACTCTTATGGATCTGGCATGGCCCTACAAAAACACCCTAGTACCACCGATGCCATTGCAGAAAGCGTGAGTCAAGTACCTGTTCTTCATCTCCTTTCTTTACCAGTGCTTCAGACTGAGGTCTAAGCTGGTAGGAAAGGAAGAGGAAAGTTAGCTACCCTGCTTTCTTGCATTGCTGCTGTTTTTCTGTTGACATGGGCTCTAAGTGTCATAGATTCAGACTTTAAGGTCAGAAGGAAACATCATGATCATCTAGTCTGACCTCCTGCACATCACATGCCACAGAACCTCACCCGCCCACTCCTGTAATAGACCCCTAGCCTCTGGCTGAGTTACTGAAGTCCTCAGATCATCTTTTCAGACTATGCCCAGTTACCTGTCCGGCACGAAAGTCAGCGAGCGTGGTTAAGGGGACATGAGCTTACCCACACCAGCAGCATTCCCCAAGCTGAAGGTTCAAAGCACAGTGCAACACAATAATGCACATGCCGGGACATATGTGGAGGAGACATATAAGAGGCAGGTCAGTACCCTGGTGTGAGGAACTATGTGCTGGTCTAACTGAGGCACCAGGAAGCCAAAAAAGGTTCAAATCGAAGTGGAAGACAGAGTGGAACCTTAGAGTAAGTCATTCCACCTGTGAGCTGCTGTTTCTGGACCCCCTGTGCAACCAAGGTGGGGAAACAAAAGTGAGAATGCATTCCTCCTGGGACCGCATGGAGCCGGGCCAGGGGATAGTGAAAAGGTACCATCCCACCTTAAATAGGTGCACATATGCATGGGCCTGAGAGTTACACCAGCTCAGACACCCGTACATACTGAAACAGACATGAATTTTACACTGCCTTGCGTAGAACAGCGGCATTTAGCCCCTTACATGGGCCAGATGAAATTCATGGGAAATCAGGGCTATGCTGGAGAGGGTGGGGGGCTGAATTATGGAGAATGCAGAACAAAGCAGGGGAAATTTGCAGCCTCATCCTGAAATTGTCTCCTCTGGCTAAGTGTAGCTAGAACCAACTTCTTGCTACGCCGACTCCTGTAATACAGTAAAGGTAACGGCTGGATCCTTCCACGGGCGGCTTTGTCCCTCTGGGTTTCTAGGTGGTGAACTGGCCAGTAAAGGGATGAGTGCTCTAGGGATAACCTCTCCCGGAGAATGATGCGCCCACACAACGACACTACATCCACACGTGCGGAACAACAGGCACACAATGGGGCGCATGTGCTGACAATAAGTCACAAAATGACTTGTGTACACAGAGAAACACAATGGCATAGAAGGCACCTATACACACAGAATGAAGCGCACCTACAGAATTATACGCACTGAGTATTTTGCCTACACATACTCACAGAACTACACTCCCACAGATGCAGGCACCAGTCCACTCTCCCCCAGCCCCCACACACTCAGTGTCACACTCTTACTCAAACAACATGCAGTGGCTGCCAGGAAGGAGTATCTGTTTGCAGCGTGTTAGGAGGACTTCCCTCAGTTATTTCCCTCACGGACACTCTTGGTGAGGGGATGAGCAATGGGATCTCAGTCTCAGAGACCCCTGTGTGGGAATTGGTGGCAAATGCTGACTTTTTAAAAGGTGACTCCCCTGTGCTAACAAACCGCTACATATGCACAGCGCCCCCCAGCTGATTTTCGCTCACAATGGGACATTCAAAAGAGCGTAGGGTGGTGGGCACCCAACTTCCACTGAATTTTAACTCCCTTTGGTATGTGTGAGGGGGTGGGATGGACTGGTGCCTGCATCTGTGGGTGTGTAGTTTTGTGAGTACATGTAGGCACTCCTCAGTGCACAGGTGCACGCACACAAAATCCCATCCACTCATCGACGCGCTACTCAACAAGTGCCAACACACACAGCATCAATTCACAACACAGATTTGTTCTCCAAGGTAATCCACCCGGGGCTGCCTCATCCCAGCCCCCTAGAACTCAGTGGGAACTCTGCTTCTCACAGGTATGCTGGAAAGCCTTGTGCTTGGGAGTCTGGGGGTAATTATATGCCAGGGGAGTGCCTGACTCAAATCCTTCCTGACCCGAGGCTGCAGAGTTCTACTGATCGATCACGCAGATGCGCTTTCATTTTCCTCAGGCGTTTCGCTGACGGATGGAAAAATCAATGCCCCACAGAAGAGAAAAGTGAGAGGGGGGCAGAGAGAGGAAGAAAGTGAGAGAAGGGGGTGGAGGGAGAGAGAAAGAAGAAAGAGCAAGGAGGCAGGAGCAGAGGGAGAAAGATCAGAGGAATGGATGGAGAATTGAGAAGAAGCTAAGGGAACGAGGTTTGGTTTTGAGGTGTCTTTGGCTATCCCCTTCTGCATCTGCTCAGCACCAGGGCCTCCAAGCCTCTCCCTGGACCAAGCCAATACAGAGCAAGGATTCTTTCAAGCGCCTAGAGCACAATCTGCTCTCATATGCAGCGATCGCCTCCAGGCTGGGATGCTCCCATGGTTCCCATCGACAGCTCACAGCACCCAGGGTGGAAGCCTCACACAAGTGCCATGGGCAGAAACCCCTCTTGGGTGCCCAGATGTTTTCTGCAGAGGCACCTCCCACTTGGCACATGGATAGCATCTGGAGTTGTTGCCCAGGGAGAGATTTGGGGATGGAATCCCTTATCTCCCTCCATTGGAAGTGTACAGATTGCAAGCCACTCTGCTGATACACCAGGTCCTTGTGATTCAATCGCCAGCCACCCGCCAATCTGGAACTAGAATATTTCTGCCAATGCATCTCCATCCTGGCTGGCAATGAACCCTGCTCCCCCAGTAATGAGCCTCTTTGGAGCAGAGAATAAAGAGTGTGTTGTTTATTCACATGAATAATGATTAAGCTGAGACCCACACAACTCATTGCACTTCTAAGGCCAGTGGATTCCAGGGAGACAGTCAGACGGTTCTGCATTAGCCTCTCACCCTGTGGTTCCTGACTCTCTTCATATTATTTACAATTAGGTCTGAACTGTTCATGTGACAATGTCAGGTTCTGACACACCTACACTCAGGAACATTTCAGCTCCAATCCCCTGGACCCAAACCAAATGTTCTATTGAGCGGCACAGCTTGATTCAGACAGGTTGGGATTTTCCAGTATATTGTACCCCTAGCAATAATTAACACTGCAGTGATGAGACGGGCTTTTAATAGATTTCACTGCCTCGGCCCCATCACGGTACCTGTTCTAGGAGCAGAGATTCATCTGACACCCCTGGAACTCATTGACTCTGTGGTCTTGACCTCTAATATCACCTGCTATGTCAACCCTACCCCCCCCAGTTCTGACAGTGCACCTCACTTCAGCCATGCCACCAGCCCTGTTGTCTGAGTCACACACAGCCCTGCCAACACACCTTACCTGATCAGCATCACCCCTTGCCCTCTGACTGGGTGCCATACCATTTCATCAATGCACCCCAGTCCACCTGTTCCTTCCTGCCATGCCAGTTCTGGGGCTCTTGATCAGAGCCTGCTAACTATGCCAGATTCCGCGGTGGTTTTGTGACAGACTACGAGAAAACCACCACTCTTTCACTTGCAGTCTGATTGGGATTTGTATTCCTGTCTCAAGAGGAGAAGGCAGTGAGTACCCTGTTACTGCATGTGCCTTCCAGCCTTGGCCAGCGTTCTGCCCATTTGACTAGCCCCATAATTAATGGCTGTAGGGAGTGTGCCTAGCATTTACCGCACAGGACTGAGTTAGGAATCCTGGGGTCTCATCCTGACTCTGCCACTGAGTGATCTTGGGCAAGTAATTTAACTTCCCTGTACCTCAGTTTTCCCTTCTGTAAAATGGGGATAAATCATATTTGCCTCCAGAGGTGTTATGAGGCTGTTCTTTATTGATTTCAGCAAAGTGCTTTGAGATCCCCACATGCAGGATGCTAGGGGAGCATGAGTATTGTAACTGCCAAATGCTAACAGATCAGAGTCAACAAGGTTTCCCAGTCATCCAGCCACATGCAATGCTTGATGCATATCCAGTTACGTCAAAGGCTCTGGTTATTCATCACGGTAAGAAGACAGAGGTCCCAATTAACTCCCCAAAGAGCAGAATTTGTATTAGAAGAACTTTCTGGCTGGCATTATATGTGCTTCCAAAAGGCCAACGAACCCTAAACCTCCCCTCAGAGAAGTATGACTAGAGGAGAACAAGTAGAGAAAAAATCTAAATAAAAGCCATGGAGCTAACCTGATGCACACTCCAACACTTGGCTTCCCTTACCATCTCTTCCTCACCCATCACCTGTTAGTTTGAGGCCGGATTCTGCCCCCCTTACTTATGTAGAGCAGAGTCACTAGCCCCACTGGTTCCAATGGCAACTACTTATGGAACAAGGCAGACCTGGGCCTTAGGACTGTAAGCTATTCAGAGGAAGGATCTTGGCTGCAAAGCACCTTGCACATGCAAGCTAGGTCGCCCAACCTCTCTCCTCCTCCTCCCATGCTGAAGTGCGGGGTAGGCATTAACACACAAATGAGACTGGCTCAGCCCAGGAGGTTCACATCAGCACAAAGGGGTAAAGAGCTCAGCTGCAAAGAAAGTGTGGGCTTAAGGGGCTGATCCTGTGAGTTAAGGCATTTGGCACCTCATAGGATCAGGCCTCACATCTGCACTGAAACCCTTCTCCAATGGATTCCCATCCACCCACCGACCCACCACAAGTACAGAGAGGCAATGGCCCATAGGCAACGGGGTCCGTCTAATTCTTTGGACCACCTTGCACCGAGCATCTAGCAGTGACTTGAGGCCTGCTGTCGAGGAGACAGAGCAAACCCCCCGTCGCACTGCCACAGAGGTCACGGTGCCGCTCGTGGCTCCCAGGACATCAACAGCATCCTGAACTGATGAGTGTCAGACTCTATGAGTGGGAGTTAGCAATGCCCTTTAAACATGGGATGCTGGCTCCTCCACTCTGGGAACAACCTGGCTTACCCCAGGCAGACAGGAAAGCTTCTCTCCTCCATAGCCCCCAGTGTAAACCCCCGTGTTCTTCCTTTCCTCATGGGGACCCCTCCACCGTCACATGTTCTTTACCACTTGCCTCCAGACCACTCCTCTTCTCAGCACTGTCTTCACACTTTGCCTGCCTAGTCTCAAGGATCTCTCAATCCCTGCCCTCCAGTTCTGCATCTCTCCTTCCATCAGAGCCTGAGTCTGGCAACCCATGGACTTCAAAGGATCATGCAGCTACGCCCCAGTGAGGCGGGAGCTATGGCAAGCGCCCCTTCACCAAGTGAAGATCTGATTTCCTCATGACCGTCCAGCTGCACCTGGAGGATCCTGGCTGCAGGGTGCAAGGCGTGGGGGGCAGCGTTCTGCACAGTGGCTGCAGGGATATGCAGCCAGTTGGCAATGCCGTTGCTTTTCCCACACTCCTGAAGCCAACAGGGACGAGAAAAACTTTGAAGAATGAGAAAGACTCTGGCTCTCTTACATCCAAGAGGGTTTATTAGGAGATTTCAGCAGAACTGGGAACAGTCCCTGGATTAGAGCTACGGGCTTCAAGAGGAGCTGATGAGCAAGAGAGCCGAGGGCTGGAGTCACTACGACTGAAAAGGGAACATTGCGTATTATAAATAGCTGCCTAGCTGGCAGCACATCTGTTTCAGGCGCAGGCTCCGGGAGGCTGTGCGCGGTCTGGTTTGGCTATTCTAAGGGGGAGATTTTAAACTCGTTCGTTACCATCATCGTTCGCAGAGGAGACAGGAATCCCAGAGAGGTTTGGTTTGTATTGTAGAATGTGGGCGAGTTTCCAGTGAAGGGGCAAATTTTGCTGGGAAAAGGCCAGGGCTGGTGGGGGCAATTGCCATTGCACCTCCCGCCTCCTCTGCTAGCCCAACACATGGCTAGCGAGTCCAGAAAATAGATCAATAAAACAACAAATAGTAATGATAGTTACACTGGCAGGGAACGGTGACTCGAAAGTCATCCATGGGAAGAGGGAGTCAGGACTCCAGGGCTTTCCCACTGACCAGCAGGGGACCTCAGGAAAGTCACTGAGGGCAAAAAATTTTCAAAAGTGGCTGCTGATTTGAGGTGACTCAAGGTGGCATTTCCAAAGGCACTGACCACTGGCCTTGCGCTATTGGGACTGAGAGCAGAGGGAGGCCGGAGCTGGGCACTTATGAAAATCCCACTTTTTTTTATTATTATTCTTCAAGACAGACAGACAGACAGACAGACAGACAGACAATCAAGGCACCTCAAAACCAGAGGCCATTTTTTGAAAACATTAGCCTTAATCTCAGTGGCTCATTTGCCCCATGTGGAAAATGAGGGATGATCCGGCACCCTCCTACAGCCCGGGCCTTGTGAACAAGGCAAGCCTCTGTCTGCAAAATTGCCTTGAGATCCCAGACTGAGGCACACCCTGGAATGATGAAGCAGTACACAGAGCAGCGGCTCCCTTCGTCTCAGAGCCCAAAACCGTCACAGGTTATGGGCCTGATCCGACAGCCAGTGCTGGGCACCCTCAACTCCCATTAAGGGACCCACCCCTCAAAGCGCCAAGTGCCACTTGCAAGCAGATGAGTGACATCTCCAAGAGCGAAGCACCTTGCACAATCAGTCCACCCTGATCAGCGGCTCAGCCCTTCTCAGGATCTGGCCTGAAGCAAACAGGAAGAGAGGTGCTCAGCACTGCACAAAATAGAGCCGGTGAGCGTGAGCCAATGGCCCTTACCTCATGGAGGTTAATGGGAGCTTCGGCTGAGCAAGGGCCAATGTGAGTCACAGATCCAGGCAATGGGATACTGAGGTGGATCTGAGGCATTTCAGTCACGGATGAGGGGACACTAAATACACACAGGAACAAGCTATCTGTAACGAAATCCCTGGCTGGGTAATGGCAGCTCAGTGCCTCAAGGAGAGCCACACTCAGCTTTTGTGAGGACTGACCCTAGCTGAAACACACCAGCGTGGATCAAAATCTACTGGCCCACTCTTTGCCATCAGGCCAACGACGGTAACATGACCACTACTGACACGCTCAAAAGGACCAATCCCCAGGCTAGTGGGCAAAGTGAATACTGAGCGTCTAGAGCAAGAACCGCAGGATTAGGCCAGAACCGATTCACTCATCACGGATGTGTGGCCCCCGGTGGAGCCGAAGCTGGCTTGTGGCTAAAACAAAAGCAAGCCCAATATCCTTGTCCCTAGTTTGTGGGGAGGGAAGTTGGGACAGGGATGGTACTGCTCCACCGGAGGCGGGGGACAGCAGGAAGACAAGAGTTTAGAAAGTTTTCTGCAGGCACTCGCTCCTGGAGCACTGGGAGAGAACTGTTGCTTGTCGGTAGCAGAGGACCATGAGTCAAGAAGCAACAGGGGAAAAGTGGAGAGTGGGAGAGAAATGATGGGTGGGAAACAAATAGAAGTGGGGGGGAACTGTTGGGCAGAAGCAGGGCAGGCTGGCTCCCCAGCCTGAGCTCTGTCCTCACAGCCCAGCGATGGCTCATTAATCACTCAGCACAGCTACAAGAACGAAGGGCCTTCCGAGCCTCCGCCAATCCCCACACTGTTACTAGGGAAACGACCTTTACCCTTCAGAGGCTTCAAAGGCTCTCTTTCTTTTTTTTCTAGATTTCTTTTTTTTTTTTTCTTTTTCAGTTGTTGTATTTTTTTTTTCCGGGAACAGTTGGCACCAGGGCTCAGATCATGTGAAAAGAGAGTGAGAGAGAGAGAGACAGATAGACAGAGGAGAAGGATAATCAAGAGAACAAGTGGAATCGCGATGGTTTGCGAGGCAGAAGGGCTTCTGAAAGGAGGCGGGGGGGGAACAGAAAGAAGAAAGGAGGATAACTAGTGAAAATCATTATTTATATAGGGAGAGTTTGCAAACCCGCTTTGCATCTCTGTCATAAATTATTCATCTGTATATTTCTCCCCACCCTCCTCTCTCGTTAGGAAGCTACAAAGGGGCTGGCACGTTGGTTGTGGCGGTGTTAAGGATGCGTTGCCAGAGCTGGAGCCTCTTCAAATATCCTCCCGTCACCACCATCTGCAGAAAGGGCAGACTCCCTCCAAAGAGTTGGGTTATCATTTTAAACAAGGGTTCCAAACTCCCCTGCACGCCCGGGTGCACACATGAAATCACCAATGGGAGGAGGATCCAGAGAAGCGCACCTTGAAGGGCAGAGTGAAGGTGAAACTGACTAGGGGGCTTCAGTGGCCCAAAATCAAATGATGCTGAAATGTGACGCAGCTGCTGTCACTCTCTCGTCTTGTGTTTGGAAGAAGGCTCCTTAACCACCCAGATTCAGTTAATGCAAACAGAGCGACCTCCCTTGGGTGGGAGGTTGTTGGGATTTTTTTTTTTTTTTGGCAGGGAAGATGGCCGAGCAGGGTTGGTTACTCTTCTCCACACTATGGAAAAATCTTAGATCTGGCAAGAACTCCTTCCATCCTCTCCTGCAGCCATTTAGGTTACAGGCATCCCTGCAGGAACTGCATCCTACCTCTTCCCATCCACATCTAGGACCTTCTGCAGCGCATCTCCTGTTGCACCACTCAGGGGACATGCACCGGTAAAGAGAGGGTATTATAGGGATCCGACTACCTTCCCCTATGCCCATTCAGGATATTCACATCTTCTGCACCCCATGGACTCTCCTACCCAGTATAAAAGTTAGAGGCTATTCTGGGTTCCTGCCATCTCCTGCACACATAGCAGTGCAGAGACTATACTTACCTCCTACTCACCTCTCTAGCGGTCACACCTGCACACCTCCCAATCTGTGCAAGGACTGTCGAGGGTTGCTACCATCTCCAAATGCTCCAGTCCCATCATAAAGTAAAGTTCAGGGCCAGTCCCAGCAGGACTGGCAGAGTGTTTTTAGCGCCCTAGGCGCACGGCCATTTCACCGCCCCGCGCGCTGGTCTGCGGCTCCAGTGGAGCTGCCGCAGGCATTCCTGCAGAGAGGGTCCGCTGGTCTGTTGCTCCGGTGGAGCTGCCGCAGTCGTGCCTGCGGGAGGTCCACCGGAGCCGCAGGAGCAGCGGACCGTCGGCAGGAATCCCTGTGGCAGCTCCACTGGAACCGCGGGACCAGGGGACCCTCCGCAGGCACGACTGCAGCAGCTCCACCAGAGCTGCCTGCCGCCCCCCGCCGGCAAAATGCCGCCCCCCAATAATCCTGGCGCCCTAGGCGATTGCCTAGGCCACCTAAATGGAAGCGCCGGTCCTGGGTCCCAGACTACTATGCCCTCATGCTCCTGGAAGCCGCAGGACACATTCAGGGCTGCTCCTGTCTCACGCACACCCCTTCACAGACAGCACATGCCTCAGTGCAAGAACTACGGCTGCCTTCTCCTCCTGCCCACACGCACAGCCGTGCAAGGATTGACAAGGGCTGCAAACATCTCCTTCTGTACCAGGCCTTCATGCACAAAGCAAGTATGCCAGTGCTCATTGAGCATATGGCTGCATGTCTGCCAGCCCAGGAGCAATGTCGATGAGGAATGAGAATGGCAAGAAGAATCCAGTCTGGAAGAGCAAACAGTGTTGGGAACAGAACAGACAGCTCCTTGTCTAATTAAAAACTTCTGATCTCCTCTCACGATACACAGAACAGAAACGTGGGCTCTCACCCTGGAGAGAGAGGAAAAGCTAGGAGCTGAAAAACACAAAGGGCTTCCGGATAACATACGGAAAGACGGGAGAACCAGCAAACAAGCAGGAAGCCAATGAAGTGGGGAAGAAAAGACTGGGGAACTGTACACGGCAATGGCCTGCCCAGGGTAGAAGAAGAGATGTTGGAGACCAGATCAATAGAGAAGAGAGGATCAACTCATACATGGCTCAGAGCAAGGAGAGAACAATTCTCTGGACCCTGCATGGATGGTCATGATGATATAATAATGGGAGAAGGGGCGTGTTGTGATTTAACCATAGGAAGGGAGGAGGTAAGCTAGCTGGCCTTGGGTTTGCTATTAGTTATGGTCTTGTTCCATACTGGGACATGGCAACTCGATACCATGGCGATGGCAGTGTAAGGAACACGAGAACTCAAATGGATCTGCATGCCGTTCCTTTACATGGCTGCACGTGTCCAAAGTATTTATGAGTCACAGGAAATATAATTTGATGCTGAAGAGGGTAGTAGCGGAGCACTGTGGGTACAAATATAAAGCAGTGGGGAGAAAAGGACAGTCTACAACAGGCATTTGCTATAGACCTGAAGGACTTGAAAGGAGGGTGGGGGAGAGAGAGAAAACACACAAAAAAGATTCCTGACCTGACTATCAAAGAGCTTGCAGACACAAGATACCTGTACTCATGGGGCACCTTAACTACCTAGACATCTGTTGGGTGACATGCATCAAAACCTAGCCAAAGCAGCTCCTTAGCTATGGAGAGGACAATTTAAGGATCAAGGAAGGAGAGAAAGATCAAGGATCTACTCACCAGTTGAGGATGCAAGTTACAGGGGCGCTTAGCATGGCATGATCACAAGCTGCCCCGTCCCCCTCAGTGTCTGCTTTCCATTCACTTTTCTTTCCATTTAGCAAATCCTCTCCTAACTAAACTCACCCACACACCCCAAAAAAAATTGTGACGCTAACAAGACCTGTAACGAACACATACAATGAATGCTAGCCAAAGAAAAGGTCAGATTTGCAGGTGCACAGGACAAGTCAGGGCATAAGGAATGCCACACCACAGTATGCACCCTGGCCCAGGGACAGCCCAGAATCAAGAGGGGAAGAATAACCCCTGTTCCTTCCTTGTGTGGTGCTGGCTCTCCTAGGAGATGCTAGGTGCCTGAAAGGAGGTAGGGAGGGGCAGGGTCATGCTCCACATTGCATCCAGTCAGGCAAGGAGGAGGGGACCAGGCAGCAGGTTATGCTGGTGTTCAATGCACAGGAGCACCTGGGGAGAAGTCCAAGTCTGCCCGGATCCCCTCCTGGGACTGACTGCTGAACAGCCTCTACTACCCACTGAAACATGCCTGAGGGTGCCAAGGACAGAGCTTGCCCCAGACGAGAAGGGAGATAACGTAGGCCAGGTTTTCATAAGAGCTCAGCATGTTGGCTGCTTAGCTCTTAGGGCCAGATTTTCCCCAAGTGTCACCCTAGGAGCTGGGCACTGCTGAGAATCTGCCCTGGATTGTGGTGCTGAGCACTTGAAATCTGCCCCTTAATCTCGCCATAGCTCCATCTCTCATTTGTAACACTGGGGATAATATTTCCCTGACCCACAAGGCAGCTGAAAGGATGAAAGAAGAGCACGGACTCTCCTTTTCTTCTTCTGGGTCTCTAATGCAGGGAGGAGTTTGGGTAATGGTTACTGGGAGCTCTTTAAATCAAGTCACTGAGACTTTACTGTGAGGTACAAATAGGGTGACCAGACATCAAATCAGGACAAGGGTAGGGGGGTAAATAGGAGCCTATACAAGAAAAAGACCCAAAAATCAGGACTGTCCCTATAAAATTGGGACATCTGGTCACCCTAGGTACAAAACTATGGGTTTGGATGGTCAAGAGTAAGATTTTATTTTTTTTAAATGCCTATGTGATCTAGGAACCTAAAATGCATTTTCCCCTCAAAGTGAGTTAGGACCAGATTTTTAAATGTATGTAAGTGCCTAAAGATGCAAATTGAAAACCCCACTAAGAGCCCATCTGCATTTTTAGGCATCAAACTACCTTTAAAAATCTGGCCCCTGGCCATTTGAGAACCTAAGTCTCATTGCAAGTCAATGACACTTAGGTGGTTTTGAAAGCTTTCCCCAATGTCTGCATTGTAAGAGTATCTACACAGCGCTCGGTCTTTTCCCAGCATACACTCACTGGGCTCACACCTGCATTTATGGCTTCCTATGAATAAGTAGCACCGCTTCATAGGGACGAGTCCTGCAAGGTAGCTGCATCCACTGAAAGATTTTTCCAACTTTCATAAGTGCAACTTAGAAAAAAAAGATGAAATTTGGGGAGGGGAAAAAACTGCCCTTTTCAGCTGAATTTCCACAAGAGTCTTACATTTTGCATACCATTGGCGTGCCCAGTTTGCTGGTGCCAAGGAAGCCTTGTGCATGTGCATGAAAATTTTGTAGGGGCAATTTAAGAGGTGCCTTGAAAAAAATACGGCTCTTAAAAAGGTTAATGCAGCAGCAAACTGTCCCATTTCAAGGATGACCAAGTGCCTGTTAGTTTCTAAAAGCAGCCAGCATCTCCTCCCATGGCTGAAACACCAGACGTCAGATACAGCACGTGTCTATTTATCAGGAGAAAAGCCGAATATTTCCGCTAACACAAGATTATTGCCGGCGCTGGGATTTTTCCCTAACCTCCAACTACAATGCTCTGAAAGTGGAAATGCATACAAAATATACTCTCCCCCCACCACCACCCACTCTCAGGGTTGGGTCCCCGCTTCCTCCACAATAAACAATTTTGCATATATTTAAGCCTCCCTACTCTGGTTTTCAACCCTTTTCACTTCCACCTTCCCCACCAAAGAAATTACAAAAATCCCTCATTTATCTCTTTTTTTCCTTGCACCTCCATCTATCAGTGTTTCAAAGGCAGTCTCCTTGAATGTAGAGTGGAGCAGGAGATGGGGAACTTTAATGGGAATCCACTCCTGACTGTGCAAACCCACACAGAGCGAGGACAGGAGAGGCTGCATTTGCATACATATTAAACGAGAGCAGTAAAAAATGCAGACGTGCAAACCATTTGGACATGGCTTGCCTCGGCAATGCGCCCTGCCAGGGAATCAATCTTGTAATTTCTTAAAGGGGAAAAACCTGCAACTGAATGAAAATGCAGAGCTAGGAAGGCTCCTGATTGGGAATGCGTTCGATCTTTCAGGGACGATCCATCCTTCTGCCTTCGCTCAAAAGGGCTTCTGTGCAAAGGTTACTGGGTTAGGAGGGAGCCGAGACGGGACGCCCCGCTCCAGACTCCTCCTCATGCCAGGGGTGTGTTGCGCCATGGTTCTCCACACAGCCACTACGCACTCCAAGCAAGAGGGTTCATGTGGTCTGACAACCAGAAGGAGCCTGTATTCTAATCCCACCTCAGCCACTAATGCGCTGTGTGATTTCAGGCAAGTGACTCCATCTCCTTGTGCCTCAGCCAAGCTCATGAGGAGGACTTGAGAGGCAGGAACCTCAGTGAAAAGCAGATGCCACACTTGAGCTGAATTTTGCTGGAGAAACCACCACCCAGACATTTAAGAATCCCAAGTCATTTTGCACCCCCACCATAAATTAACTCTTTCAATATGGAAAAAGGAACAAATTTGACACCCCGGATTGGCCAATCCTCTGTCCCTGGGAACTGGAAGTTCCATAAATCAAGACACAGACTTGATAGTGAGGATCATGAACACTGGCTTGATCCAGAGTCAACTGGAGTCTTTTCACTGACTTCTGTGGGTTCTCGACAAGGCCCTACGTCCTGTATTGGTTGTGTCCGAGCAACATGAGTATCTGTACATTAACCTCACAAAGTTCTCTCCCAGCTCACACTGGGTTAAGTGTCTAATTTGTCACGGGTTCGCTGGAGGGTCTCATATCTTCTGTTGTTCCAAAGTCCTGTTCAGGAAACGTTCTGAACGTCCTCAGGTCAGGACATTACAACCAACAGGACAAATACAATAGGGAACAACAAATATTTCCTGTGCATGTTAGCTGTTATGTGATGGACCAGATTTTGCAATCCTCATGCAGGCAAATCTAAGGACTTCAAGGTCTGCAGGTTCAAATGCGTAAAGACTGCAAGATCAGTAACAATTTTCTGACACTGAAGGAATTGCAAAGATAAGAGTGAAGATGCAGGATACAATGAATATTTCTCATCTGCACCTGTGGGGGATATTTGGGACAGATGGTCTGGTTCTGCATAACCATTTTGAATGAGATATATATTTACTCACTGCTGAAAAATGGCTTTCAACATGTGTGTCAAGTTTTGCCTACACACCCGTAGTGACAGAAAAACAAGGTTATTCAGGGTGTACGACAAGGAATTTCTGAGGAACATGGCTAGTTCAGGACACTCTTGAATATTTCATGCATGAGCTTTGCATCACGTGTGTGATCCGTACACACTTTTGCTGGCAATGGACACTTGTCAGCAACCACTGCTTTGCATCATTATTTTGGGGAAGTTCTCTGGCCAGTGGTATGCAGAGGTCAGACTAGAGCACAGCAGTCCCCCTTCTGGCCTTAGAATCTGTGAATCATTCCTAAAGCTTTGATTTTTCTGCAAATGTTCCTCTGAAAGGCCGGACCATGCAGGAGGCTTCTATCCAGCCCCCAAAGTCCTGACAAATCCCCATGAGATTAGAACAAGAAGTGACTTTGGATAATCACCTGAAAAGTGAAGATATTCACTATCCTCTCCCCCAGCCTGCAATCTTCAGAGAAGTCTCATGACAGACACCAAGTATCAGGGACTCAAGAGCATCCTTGAGAGACAAGGCGGGTGAGGTAATATCTTGTACTGGACCAACTTCTACTGGTGAAAGGGAAACTTCTGAGCTACACAGAGCTCTTCTCCTGGGGCCAGCACGGCTACAACCACATTGCAAACATTAATGGTGTCTTGTCTCCCTGTGCTTAAGAGGCAGCATGCGGTGCCCTTTAAAAACTATTAAGTGCAGGTGAAAGTTGCTCAATTGACAGTTCAGAAACTGAAGTGAAGTGTGGGAAGCTGCCATCCAAGCATCCTTGCACCGGCCCATCATTTTGTGTGCGCGCGCATATGTGTGTCCATGTGTGTGCAAAAAATAAAAATAAAAATAAAAATAAAAAAAATCAAATCTCCATAAATCGTTCAGTCCTTTATCCTTCCGCAGAGCCTTTCAACAAGAGTGCCAGTCAAAGGCCATGTGTGATGCTGGTTTCCTTGCCATGGAAACGGGTCACTTAGGAACTGAATGAGACCTGCCATCTTGTTTCACATACCATCGGTAACAGGCTCATCATAGAATAGTAATTTTGATCCTAAGAATCCCCACTGATGTTTCCACCCTAATTCTCACTCTAGCAAGAATCCTCCATTCTCTGCTCTCCACGCCAACCACAGCCATCCTCCTTCACTCAAGGATGGGACAGAAGGTTCCATTTCAGCCAAACAATCCTCCTCCTAAATTATAGGCTCTCAGACTGTAAGGCCAGAAGGGACCATCCTGATCATCTAGTTCTGACCTCCTGCACATTGCAAGACACAGAACCTCACACATCCACTCCTGTGACAGACAGGGCCGGCTTTAGGCCTATTCCCCAAATCAGGCCCCGTGCCCTAAAGAAGAGTGCCTGGGCGATCTGTGTCTTCGGCGGCACTTTGTTAGCAGGTCCTTCAGTGCCGCGGAAGACCTGGAGCAAGTGATGGACCCACCGCCAAAGACCCAGATCGCCAGGTATTCGAATTGGGCCCCACACTTCGTAAAGCTGGCTCTGGTGACAGACCCTTCACCTCTTGCTGAGTTACTCAAGTCCTCAAATCATGATTTAAAGACTTCAAGTTACAGAGAATCCACCCTTAACACTAGTTCAAATCTGCAAGTTACCCATCCCTCATGCTGCAGAGGAAGGCAATAAATAAAGGAATAAATAAACCAGGGTGTCTGCCAATCTGACCCGGAGGAAATTCCTTCTGATCTCAAATCTGAAGATCAGTTAGCCCCTGAGCACATGGGCAAGACTCACCAACCAGGCACCTGTAACTCAGAGATCTCCCCATCTAGTGTCCCATCAGTGGCCTTTGGAGATATTTGCTGCTAGCAGTCGCAGATTGACTACAATGGCATGTAGCCAGTCTCATTATACCACCCCCTCCATAAATTTATCAAGCTCAGTCTTGAAGCCAGTTAGGATTTTTGTACCCACTGCTCCCTGTGGAAGGCTGTTCCAGAACTTCATTCCTCTGATGGTTATAAACCTTGGTCTAATTTCAAGCCTAAACTTGTTGATGGCCAGTTTATATCCATTTGTTCATGGGTCCACATTGGTACTTAGCTTAAATAACTCTACTCCCTCCCTGGTATTTAGCCCTCTGATGTATTTATAATCATCTCTTCCCTCAGCCATTGTTTGGTTAGGCTAAACAAACCAAGCTCTTTAAGTCTCCTCTCCTTAAAGTAGGTTTTCCATTCCTCTGATCATCCTAGTAGTAGAACCTTCTCTGCATCCAGAGCCAGCTTTAGGCCTATTCCACCAATTCCCCCGAATTGGGCCCCGCGCCTAAGAGGGCCCCGCGCCCAGTGAGAATCCCTTCCCCTGGCTAGAGGTGCCTTTTTAATTTCTACTCACCTGGCGGCGCTTTGGGTCTTCGGTGGCACTTCAGCAGAGGGTCCCTCACTTTCTCCGGGTCTCCGACGGCACTTCAGCGGCAGGTCCTTCACTTCCTCTGGCTCTTCAGCGGCACTTCGGCAGCGGGTCCTTCAGTGCGGCTGAAGATCTGGAGCGACTGAAGGACACACCGCCGAAGTGCCACCAAAGACTCAGAGCATCGCCCAGTGAATACAAGCCCCACGTGTTTTTTTACATGTGCTTTTTTTTTTTAAAGTCCTCCCTGCAACGGCCTCATCTAAACTGTTTGAATTGGGCCCCGCACTTCCTAAAGCCAGCCCTGCTTAGGAACCCTAACCCTTGGGCAGGAAGACCTACCCATACGAACCCTAACCATGGCTCCAAGTGAACTACCCATAGGAACCTTAACCCTAGGACAGCAAGCCCTATCCATAGGAACGCTAAACCTAGCTCCAAGTACCCTACCTATAGGAAACCACACCCTAGGGTGGGGTGCCCTATCCTTAGGTACCCTAAGCTTCGGGCGGGAAGCCCTATCCATAGGAACCCTGACCCTAGCTAAAAATGCCCTACCCATAGGAACCCTAACCCTAGCTCTAAGTGCCTTTCTCTTAGGAGCCCTAAACTCAGGGCTGGAAGTCCTACCCATAGGAACCCTAACCCCAGCTCTAAGTGACCAACCTTAGAAACCCTAACCCTAGGGCGGGGTGCCCTACAAATAGGAACCCTAATCCTAGCTCCAAGTGCCCTCCCATACAAACCCTAACCCTAGGGCTGGAAGTCCTACCCATAGGAACCCTAACCCTAGCTCCAAGTGCCCTACCCATAGGAATCCTACCCCTACCTCCAGGTGTCCTGCCCTTAAGAACCATAACCCTAGCTCAAAGTGCCCTACCAATAGAAACCCTAAATTTAGAGCGGAAAGCCCTATTCATAGGAACCCTAACCCTAGCTCCAGGAGCCCTACCCTTCGGTACTCTAACCCTAGGGCAGGAAGCCCTACCCATAGGAACCCTAATCCTACCTCCAAGTGCCCTACCCATAGGAAACCTAACCCTAGGGTGAGAAGCCCTAGCAATAGGACCCCTAACCCTAGGGCATGCCGCTCTACCCATAGGAATCCTAATCCTCGTTCCAAGTGCCCTACTCTTAGGAACCCTAACTCTAGGGTGGGAAGCCCTACCCATAGGAACCCTAACCCTAGCTCCAAATACCCTACCCATAGGGACCCTGACCCTATCTCCAAGTACCCTACCCATAAGAACCCTAACCCTTGGGTGGGAAGCCCTAACCAGAGGAACCCTAACCCCAGCTCCAAGCGCCCTACCCTTAGGAATTCTAACCCTAGGACGGGAAGCCCTACCCATGGAACGCTAACCCTAGCTCCAAGTGCCCTATCTGTAGGAACCCTAACTCTAGGGTGGGAAACCCTACCCATAGGAACCCTAAGCCTAACTCAAAGCGACCTACTCATAGAACCCTAACCCTAGCTCCACGTGCCCTACCCATAGGAACCCTAACCCTAGCTCCAACTGCCCTGCCCGTAGGAACCCTAATCCTAGGGCGGGAAGCCCTACCCACAGGAACCCTCACCCAAGCTACAAGTGACCTACCCATAGGAACCATCACCCTACCTCCAAATGCCCTACCCATAGGAACCCTAACCCTAGCTCCAAGTGCCCTACCCGTAGAAACCCTAACCCTAGGGTGGGAAGCACTACCCATAGGAACCCTAACCCTAGCTCCAAGTGCCCAACCCATAGGAACCCTAATCGTAGCTCCATGTGCCCTACCCTTAGGAACTCTAACCCTAGGGCGGGGTGCCCTACCCATACGAACCCTAAGCCTAGGCGTGTACTCGGGTAGCTAGCCCCTCCCATCACGCATGCTGCTGCCACTACACTCTGCTTTTAGCATGCTGCCTTGTGTAGGCATATCCTTAGACTGTAAAACCCATCTGGGTACGGGCTCTCTCTCTTGTTTTTATACACGCCCAACACAACATATTCCCTGCTCCCCATCGGGAGCTACCATAATAATATTGATCACTAGTAATTCTATTCTGATTAACCCTTTAAAATAATGACACTCATTCAAAGGGCAACTGGCAAGGATTTACAAGAAGCAACACATAGAATTCCATACAGAAATGGAACAGATCCTTGCTACAGGAAACCCTCAGATTGCTATGGTGGAGTTTAACTAGGAAAAAAAATGTGTAACAGTAAAATGCAATGTTTTGAAGAATTGGCATTGGTGAGGTGTAAAATTATGAGAGATTTTGTTGATACGAGATCACACCTAAAGAGATTAGCTAACTAATCATCCAGATATGAGAAGCAAAGATTGTCTATCTAGACTACCACCACTGGGACTGGAATGTCCTTCATTTAAATGGGTTCTTCTTTCTAACTTTACTTTCTTATTAACTTAAGTTATGACATCATCACACTCAGTATAATATTATACATATAGGTTTTCTTTTTTTGATTAGCCAGTTTTTGGCCAGCAATCTGAAAGTCTGACAAAATCAAAAGGTCAACAACATGATTCGTCAATTTCGGGTAGATCAGGAGAGAGAAATGGAAATTCTTTGGCTGAGAAACTCATTCATTGCCTGACCAAATGATGCAGCCATAATATGTTCCATTGCAACAGTCACCAGCACAATCTCCTCTAGTATTTCAACAGCACCTACACCTTACTGTCTGAGCTGGGGTGTCAATCTCATTCTGCACAGGCAGCTGACACATTTTTAATTATGAGCTGGGACTAGAGAGTTCAGACCATATGCTGTCCCTAGTCTGCAGAAGAGCTCCTGCTGAAGTCAGATGGGAGGCTTGCCCAAAGAACAAGGGAAAAATAGGGCCCTTATGCAGGAAATAAGCTTTTCGGGTGGGAGTTGGACCACAGGTTTCAATGAAAAGAGTGAGCCCAGGGCTCAGTGCTTTTGTAAATCAAATCCTTAGTCAGTAAGTTACAGTTGCATCCAGGACAACTCGGTGAGAAAAGATGATTGCTGCCCTTTGCTCGAATTAGATAACCGTGTGCACCAATGGCCGAATGAACACGATTGCACTAGGTGCATGAACAAAAGAGGCACCGAACTAACATTAGTAAAATCTAGCTCTGGGTGCGCCACCATCATGCAAAAGTGTTAACACCCCTTTGAGAGGGACAGTGGTAGTCTGGACTTCTCAGCACTTTTGTTGCAGGGCATCAGTAATTTCTGGTCATGTTCCAAAATTATTATATTTTGCAACAATAAAGGCTAGTATCTTTTTAAAATAATAATAAAATATCCGATTCTGCATCTCTTGGGGGTTATTGCCATGGCCAGACCTCCTGCACTTGGCTTGATGGGCCACAGTTCCCATTCCCGTATTGCAATCTCTCCACCACTGAGCTCAGCACTGCATGGCTGCTTCTACACTAGACTTTCTCGCCACTGCTACCATGAGCGGGAGCCCTCATGTAGACAGGCTGACAGTAGCCACCAGAATTTCAGCCACCTTGTCATGTAGACCTGCTTAGAGAACAGCAGGTCTAGACAACACCATAGCAGACACACTGGGAGACCCCCAGCGCCTTGCTGATACTCAAATCCCCAGCCGGCGGCACCACTGGCAGTACAGCACTAGGAAAACATCTAGCTGTAGACAAGGCACAAGAGATGACACAGCCCTGATGACATACAGTCCCAGAGCAGAGTCAAGCACCCGCCTCACATGCAATTGAAGCTGGGCTGGAGCAACCATTTAATTCAGAGGAAGCAGAGTTTTGCCCCCACCGGAGTATTAGCACATGTTCCTCTCTCATCTAGCACTTGACTGGCTGGGGGCTCGGATCTGGCACAGCAGCTGGCTTCCTTCCCGCCTGGCCCAAGCTAGCAGGGACTCTGCTCCCACCACCCACAGAGCTTGTGCTTTCAGCAGCTGAGCAGGTCCTTCAGTCCAGCCCTTTCGTTGTGCTGAGCGCTTAACGCTCAAGCAAACAGCCGGGCTTGGAACACACCCGAGACAGCGAGTTACGGGAACCAGCCTCCTGCACAGCAATTGCTCAACATGAGTATCGGGCACAAGCCATTCGGCGGCCAGCCGCCCTGCCTCTCCTAGCCTATGTCTGCATTACACGCATTCCAGGCAAACCTCGGAGCACAGCCGGCCTGCAAAGGGGGAACGGCACCACACGCCAGCAGCGAGGCCGAAGAGCTGGGAAGCTTTAACCCCTTCACCACCACTGCTTTCCCTCTGCATTTGAACACAAAGGGTCAAATTCTGCCCTCAGTTAGCCAGCAAGACAAGGGGGGCCGTATGGGTGCAAGCGATGACTGTGGAATCAGCCTACTGTTGTAGTGCATGCTGGGGGGGATGGAGGGAGGAGAGTAATTCTGCCTATATACTAGGAAACCTCACTGATATCAAATCAAGGGCAGAACTTAATCTATTGATTCCAGGCCCCTTCCCCCTCACCATCGCTTCGGGCACAATCTTTCCCCCCCTTCTCAAGACCTACAATGGGTCCCAGCCTGCTGATGAAGTGGGGGAAGAAAGATACCTGGGCTAGGGTGGAGGTACAATACCCACCCTCTCCCAGCCAGCAGCAGCAAATCCCAAAAGGCAACACAGACTGAGGCAGCAAGCAGCACCCTTCTCTGCTTGAAAATCCTTCACAGAGGAATTGCTGGCTGCAGGGTGGAAGGGACTCCAGGCAATGGCCTTCCACACAGATGATCATGGCTCACTGTGGATTGGCAGAGGCTGGGATCAGGACTCTCTTCATTCCACCATGAAGCAAACTCCCATGAAAATGATTTGGGGAAATCTCTGGGAGGAAAGTTTTCTTTCCCCTACTCCTTCCATGGCTGGGGATAAGTGGGCCCAGAGAAAATAAATTCAGATTCACATAAAATGGGGTTGAGCAGGGGACACAGCTTGTTTCAACTGATAAGACACAAAATTAAAACAGCCTTTAGAAGTACAGAAATTAGACTTAAAAAAAAATAATCACCCTTGAGGTTGCTGCTGCTTGTTACATTCAAGCTCCTATTCCTGGTCCCTTCGTGAGCATGCTGAGTTTGGGTAATTCTGAAGGCCATTTGCCACACACAGATAGGTCCTAAGAGATTTCCAAAGATCCTGTAGCAACTACGTACCCTGGGTGAAACTCCCCCCGTGCAGAAGGCCAGCACAACAGCCATGTTCCATCAGCGTCCTCTAAATAGGGTGTAGGTGGGACCTATGTGGGGTGTAGCCCTTGGGCTGGTTCTCTCCACGGGGCTGAATTCCGCCCTTTGGGAGGCTGCCAATGTTATAACCCTGCTTTATTATTGTAGACAAAAAAGAGTCAGTAGGAGTTCTTCCTGAGAAAGGAATGCAGAAATGGGCCCTATTAACAACACAAAAACCTAACTCTTTAGGTCTGGTACATACACATACACACACTGCACTGAGTACGCCTAAATCGTGGTGGGTAGTCAGCCGAACGCAAGCTCCCGGTGTGATGCAACCAAATGGGCTAATGTGATCCTTGGATATAGAAACAAGGGAATATCAAGAAGGGATAGGGAGCTTATATCACTTCCGTATTTGGGCATTGGGCCAAGCACTGCTGGAAAACAGTGTCCAGTTAATGGGTCTACAATGCAAGAAAGAGGATGATAAATTGGAGAACGGTCAGAGAAGAGCCACAAGAATGATTAAAGAACCAGAAAACCAGCCTTATCGTGCTAGAGCTCCTTGAGTAATAGAGAAAGTTACCGTCTATAAGTACATAGAGGGGGACCAGAAACTCGACAGAGCTCTTCAGTCTAGCAGAGAAAGGGATAACATGATCTAATAGCTGGAAGTTGAAGCTAGACAAATTCAGACTAGAAATAAGGTGCACATTTTAACAGTGAGGGTAATTAACCATTAGAACAACTTACTAAGGAAACTACGGATTGTCTGTCACTAGACATTTTAAAATCAAGATTCTAAGAGAGGCTGTAGCTCAAACAGGAATTAATTCAGGGAAGTCCTACAGCTGGTTTAATGCAGGAGGTCAGTCTAGATCAGGGGCAGGCAACCTATGGCACGTGCCGAAGACCGCATGCGAGCTAATTTTCAGTGGCACTCACACTGCCCGCGGCCTGACCACCAGTCCAGGGGGCTTTGCATTTTAATTTAATTTTAAATGAAGCTTCTTAAATATTTTGAAGTCTTATTAACTTTACATACAATAGTTTAGTTATATATTATAGACTTCTAAAATGAGACCTTCTAAAAACATTAAAATGTATGATTGGCACACAAAACCTTAAATCAGAGTGAATAAATGAAGACTCGGCACAGCACTTCTGAAAGGTTGCTGATCCCTGGTCTGGATGATCACAATGGTCCCTTTGGGCCTTAAAAATTAAGAAAAGTGTAGACACATCTTTTGATTTAAATGCAGCTTAATGCAGTTTAGCTTAAACCTGCTCCTAACTGACAAACTAAAATCAATATAGCTAACCTTATATGGAGTTAAGACAGCTCATGAAGTCTTTTGCTTTGGTTTCATAAAATACATTTTGAACCACACCTTTAGTTAAATCCTGGTCACTTCGTGCTTGGACAAGCCCTGAAAGCCCTCGATCCTTTGATTTTCTGTCCCAGCGTCCAAGGGCCCAAACAATCCTGACAACTTTCAGCCCTTACTCGGGGATACAAAATGGTTGATGGGTCTGTGAAAAGAGACTGCCTAAGGCTTGTCTACATGTAAAATGCCATAGCAGTGCAGCTTCCTCGTTGTAGTACTTCTGTGTAGATACTACCTACATCGACAGGCACAGAGACGACCCTAGTGGGGGGGCCAAGTGAGGGCAGCCAGCTTCAGCAGTGTTACTGAGCACATTCAATCCTTGTGAACATGCTCAATACAAGCCAAGCCGCAAATCGGGAGGAGTGGGGGCTCTGACCCCACATATCACCACAGGAGGGATTCTCCCATCAGCATAAGTCACCCACCTGAAAGTGGTAGTTTGGTTGACAGAACTTAGTGCTGTCTAGATAGGGACTCAGGTTAGTTTAACCACACCGCTCAGGGGGGTGGATTTTTCACCCTCCAGACCGGCATAGTTAAACCAATTTAAATTCCTAATCTAGCCCAGGCCTACGAGTGTAATGACAATTAGCACCCACTCCTCGTGTTTATTCTGTGCTAAACAAATGGGATTGTTATACTAGCTTCCCTCATCCAGGATACCGAACCTGAGAATTGAGCTGAAATTTACTACAGAACTTACTCCCGTTTGTCAAGGGTAAATCCCTTAAGGTCAAATTCTGATTTCAGTTACACAGGTATAAATTTAAGTCCAACTCCAGTGACTTAAATGGACTTACTCCAGATTTATGTAGAGTTGCATCAGTTTAATTACCTGTATGGTTTTAAATTGACTTAGTTAAACTGGTGCCAAAGGTTGTGTGGACACATGTATTCTGGTTTAAACCAGGCTTATTGCAGTTTAGCTTAAATTGATAGGAAGAGGTTTAAGCTAAAACCAAAATAAAGGTCTTGCCTAAACAGAGAAGTTGAACAAGATAAATTTAAGTTAGCTTAGTTATACCAGTACAACTTGTGCATTGACTTGCCTTTATCAGTTTAAGCCAGGTGTAAAACAGTACGAGAGCGCCTACACATGAAGTTGCTCTAATTTAACGAAATAGGTATAAAACCACACCTTTAGTCCTATCTGTATGACTGTTTAGAGCAGGCCTAAATGACAAACTGACAAATGACAAATCTGTCACCAAAGTAGTATACATGGGAACAGCACGAGCATGTAGGGACAAAAATCAGAAAAGCCATGACAAGGGATGAGTTGCAGCTGGCAAGAAAATGCTACAGACAACAAGACAGGGTTCTACACATGTCAGACAAAAGAGAAAGATCAGGACTGGTGTCAGTGCACTGCAAAATGGAAGTGAGCTGGTAACAGAAGATTAGAAGACAGAACGGCCCAAAGCCTTTGCTACAAAAAAACTTTGCTAGTCATCCAGTCACATATTATCATGGACAGTAAAGGGACAGATGTAGACGTAAATCAGGATAAATAAAGAACACATCAGATCTTCTGACTAATTTGAATGAATTCGAGTCAGGAGGGCCTGATGCTATTCCCCCAGGGTGCTGAAGGAATTAGCTGAAGAATTCTCAGAGCCACTGGCAAGAATATTTGAAAACTCAGGGATAACAGGAGCGGTCCTGGAAGACTAGAGAAGGGCTAACATTGTGCTCATCTTTAAATGGAAGAAAAGGAGGATCCAGGGAACCATAGACTAGTCAGTCTGACCTTGATACCTGGGAAGCTACTACAGCAATGTATAAAACATTCAGTTTGCAAATACCTGGAGGACGAAGGAGTGATCACTAGTAGCCACCATGGATTTACTAAGCTTGATTTACCAGTTTGATTTCCTTCTTTGACAAGGAGTAACTGATTTGGTGGATAAAGGGAACTTGGTGAACATAATATACCTGGAATTCAGCAAGGCTTTTGCCCTATGAGCAAAGGCTGAAGGAACTGCGTATGTCTAGTTTGGAAAAGAGAAGTTAAAGGGGGGACATGACAGTGGTCTTCAAACACTTGAAAGGCTGCCATAATATTGTTCTCTTGCTACAGAGTGCAGAACAAGAGATAATGGGTTCAAAACTACAGCACAACAGGTTTAGATTAAATCTTAAGAAAAACTTCCTAACCTTAAGAACAGTAGGAGAATGGAAAGTCATGGAAGCTCCTTCAGTGGAGGTTTTCAAAAGGAGCCTGGAGACATCTGTCTTGGATGGTTTAGACAGAACAAATCCTGCATGTTGGTGGGGAGTTAGACTAGAGAAGTCTTGCAGTCCCGTCTAACCCTATGGTTCTATGATTCTAAAGTGTCTCATTTATGCTTTAAACCAGAGTGTGAACTTTGTTTTTCAGTGACTTGCCTTCCTCATGCAAATAACCTAACTGAACTCCTTGGGGCAGATTTTGCTCTCACACTTTGTAATTTTTGGGGGCCAGATCCTCTGCTTGTGAACACTTGCAAAGCTCCATAGACTACAAGAAAGCTGCACTGATTGACACCAACTGAAGATCTGGACCACTGACATCAATATGGAGTTATACGTGACTTACACTGGGGTAAGAGTGATCAAAATCAGGCCCAACAGGAGTCCTCACAAAACACAAGCAGTATTTAAACCCAGATTCATAGTTTAATCAGATCTATTGAGTAATTTCAGATCAAAGCTGGCTCAAAATGTAGGTTTTAGGAAATTAAGATTAGTATACCATATAGGATTGGGACCATTTTATAAATAAATTAATCAAATGCGAGACCAATAGAAATGTTTCCACAAAAAATTTTTTTCATTCTATAGTCATATGTTTAAAATAAGCAACCATTCCCCTGAAGAGTTAGCAATAACTGCAGCATTACCATAGAACATGGGAACCTGAAAGCAAAATTGACTAGAAACTATCCAAAACAGCTGGGAAACTGACTAATCTATTTTCATTGTCCACCTGGAGATACTCCAGTGATGGACTCTACCGAAAAAGAAGAGAAATGGCTGGATTAGAGAAAAATGCAAACATTAACTGAATTTTTTTAATCTTTCCAGTCTAAGATGTTATCTGTAACGCTGGTGAGAAGAGGGTTTAACTTTTTCAATCTTATCAACATTTATACCACTGTGGTGTCCAGAGGTCAACCAGATCAGGCTTCCATTGTGCTCGGCACTGTACATCTAGCAGTCACTCTTCAAAGCGAAGACAAAATAAGAGTATTTTCCAGATTTCACTTAACCACTTATTTTATTGCTCTAAAATAATAGCTCATATTCTCCGCAGGTGTAAGTCAACATAACTCCATGAAGAATCTGGTACAAAATACCTAATCAAGAAATAATGAACTCTGACAGAAACTGGGCTAGATTAATCTCTCATGCTGAGACAGCTCCATTGAAGTCACTGGGGGTTTCACTCAGATATTACTTGTAGACACAGAAATGACATCAACAGTATGGAAGGGACTATGGACCAGTGACCAGTATGGAAGTTAATGAGGTGATACCATCTTACTATGGGCATAGCTACATTAATGTCTCTATTAAGCTTCTGACCATGGAGAAGGAGTTACAAATACAAAATCATGTGGAACGTATTTCCTTCATTTGTATTAATTTTTCAAAGAAATTAATATATTGTTGCATGAAAGTTGAAACGTGAACAAGGACAGCAGCTCAGACAAACTAAACTCCACATTCACAGCATTCCCCTCTAAGGTTTGTCTAGACAAGGATTTAAAGTTGTGCGAATCAGCTTGTCAGTCTAAGCGTATGCGGTATGGCCACCTCTGGTCTGGGTCAGCTGGCTTGAGCTGCGAGGCTAAAAACTGCAAACATTCGTGCTCGGGTTGGAGCCTGGGCTCTGAAGGAAGGGGTGGGTTTCAGAATCCAGCCTGAGCCCAAACATCCACACTGCAATGTTTAGCCCCACAGCTAGAGTCAATCTGACCCCAGTTCAGACTCAGTGCCACAGGTTTTTATTGCAGCATAGATGGGAACGTCTATGCTGCAATCAGGAGGTGTGATGACACCATGTGTAGACATACCCAAGCTGGTTTTGACCTAGCTAACCTGAACACTAGCAGTGAAGCTGCAGCAGCAGCAGCATGGGCTGTACAAGCCTGCCTGGGACCCTGGGTATAAACTCAAGAGGCTGCTAGGATTTCACAGGTGATGTTGTTATTCAGGCTACGTAGATCAAAGCTGGCTCAGATGTGTCTACACATGCTGAGATGTCCAAAAACTCTAGCCAAGGCAAGGCACGGTGTACTCTAGCATATGCTAATTAATGTTGATTTAAGACTTAGGCTGGCCCATCACACTTCAAATCCTAACCTAGACCTGGCCCATGAGGACCCACCACATCCCCTTGCAAATAGACTCTGAGAACAGATCTTCTCCCTTTTACCACCTCACAAAGGTTCATCACTGAAGCTGTGTACTTCAGTCCATCCTTCTGCAACCTTTCAACCTCCCCTCTACAAAGCTGCTCTGGGATGGCCCTGTAGCACTGCCCTGAACTCCCATGTGAAAGACCAGTGTTCACATTCTTGATTATCATTACAAAAGTTTTTTTTCTCCTGCTGACAACAGTTCATCTTAAGCAATTAGCCTCTTAGAGTTGGTTGGGCAACTCCCACCTTTTCATGTTCTCTATATGTATATGTATCTCCTCACTATATGTTCCATTCTATGTGTCCAATGAAGTGGGCTGTAGCCCACGAAAGCTTATGCTCAAATAAATGTATTAGTCTCTAAGGTGCCACGAGTACTCCTGTTCTGTTCACATTCTGGTTCACCTCATGGTGTCGGTAGTGAGTAGGAGAGCAGAGAAAGTGACATGTGGAGCCCCTGGCGATTAAGAGTGTGCCTCTGACAGATCTACGAGCCGTGTTGACCAACTCCATTGGGAATACAATCAAAGAGGGAGTGGCTAAAATATAGCATGCATAAGGCAAGAAAATGAGGAAATCCCTGGAAACCCAGTCTTGCCTCTGTTTACACATTCAGTCCACTACAATCAGTACAACTCACTCCCACTCAGACTCTCCATGGTTGCGGTAAGAAGCAGTTGTACTCAAAGGCTCCTCTCAGAGATGCAACACGGGGCGCTACTTTCATTGGCCCTGATCTCGTTAATTTTACATGACGCCTTCCTGAACCACTCCTGGTAAGGGGACAGCTTTCTTGGGGTGACTCAGTCCTCCGACCCGTTTGGAGTCCCACAAACGCTGCTGTTGGGATGAAGGGAAAATGCACCAAGGAAAAGGGAGGGTGGTTTATATATAAAAGCCAGGCGACTCTGCAACTGTCACATGGCTTTGACCCAAGGACTCAAAAGCAGTCCTGGCTTGTCTCACAACCAAGCCAGAGAGTTCACTGGAAAGGCTGGCTGAACTCAAGCCAAACTGGAGTTTTCTATAAAACCAGCCAAGAGTGGTGCAGGTAACAACAGGCCAGCACGCACAAGCATTGGTGAAGCACGTGGGACACGGAAAGCAATGGCCGGGGCATTCAAATAGTGCAGTCATGCGTCTATCTTAGGGCTCTGTACCATCACCGCAGTATCAGAGCACCTTCCACGTAAGGCTCGTGATAAAGTCCTGCATGGACCTCATGGAGTCTTCTGGTGTCTCCCTTTTTGGGTCAAACGTCTGCTTGGTCTGACTGTTTTAGGTGGGTTAGATTTGGGGGGGGTGGATTCTGGGGTAGACGGGAGTGTCAGTGTTGTGAGTGCTATTATTATGCTAGAAATGCCTTTTGACTCGGAAGGTTTTGCAGTGTTTCCTTAAGACGGTCAGAGACTCGGGATTCATCTCATCTCCTCTCAAAGACTGTTCCATAGTCTGTCTTATATGGCCCCCCTATTATCATAAAATCTCAGCCTCTTGCAGTTCCCTGCGAGGCAGGGAAACACTCTTAGTCCCATTTTACATATAGGAAACTGCAGCAAGAGAGAAATTAAGTGATTTGTCCAGTGTCACGCAGGAGAAGGGAATTGAACCTGGGTCTCCAGAATACCAGGCTAACACCCTAGCCATAGGTCTGTCCTTCTGCCAAACCCCTTTAGTGAGATGCTTTATTCCCAGCTCTCACATGCTTTATCCAGGGCTTAGTGATCTGCATCACGGAAACACAGAGGTCGTGGTGATTCATAGTTCAAAAACCAGGGTAATGCAGCTGAGGCTCGAGACATAATTTTCAAAGCAATTAAGGGCCAAACCCTAAAACTGGCTTCAGAAGCTGACTGGGAACCAGGGGAGGGACTTGAACACAGGTCTGATGCGTCCACGGTGACCTAAGCCATGGAGAAGGCAGACAGCACATTCTGTACCAGTGGAAGCCTGTGTGTCACTTTCACATTCCGTTTTAGACACGCTGAGCTACAGAGATCCAGCCTGGAGGTGACAAGCGCATGGATTCTCATGAACAGGTCCTCATGCAGCAGGAAGAGACAATTTTCCCAGCCATCTACAGGTGACAGGAGGCATTCTGGGAAACTCATGCTTCCTGGTCATCCATGCTGAGTGTGGAATCAAACAGGACCCTGAGGCTTCGCACCCTTTAGACAAATGTGAGCTGTGTGCCTTCAAGGGAAGGTGGAGACAATATTCTGGCTGGTTCTTCAAAGCTTTCCCCCTTTCCAACCAGCAGCACTTTGGTCTTGCCTGAGTTCAGCCCGAGCCAGCTACCCTTCATCAAGAGTTGATTTCTTGTAGGCGTTCCTCACAGCAGAGGTTGCATCGGTTTAGAATGAGCCATATAGTTGTAGTGCCCTGGGCTCAAGCTGACGACATTTCGCGATCTCTCCCACTGGCACTGCAGCCGATGGCTAGCTGAAGAAGAGCTCTGGGCAAGCTCAAAACGTGTCTTTCACCACCAGACATTGGTCCATCACTCATTTGGTCTCTGTTGCAACTGTGGGGCTGCCAACATTCTAGAGCATGCCTGGGGTTAGGGGTGGTGGGGGCTGAGGGAATGGGGGATGTTTTTAGTCAATAAGAAAAACACTGAGGGTTGGGAGTATCAGGAAGTTCCTGGGGGTAAACCAGTGATCTCACACTATTACAATACAAATCCCACGACCTTCAAAGTCCCTAGAGCTCCCAGCCAAAATGGTGGCCCTACGATGCTAGGCAGCATACACAGACAGTGCAAGAGTCCCTGCCCCAACGAGCTTCCAGTCTTAGCACTAACACCGACAGCATGGTGGGAATTATTAGCAATGCTCTGCGTTCCCATTGTGTTTTTCATCGGCGGCTCTCCCAGCACGTGATAAGATGTTCGTTCAGTCTCACCACGTCCTGCACCATCCTTCCTTGCAGGAATTGCAGAGGCAAGCAAATGGGATTTGCCTGCAATTAAATAACCCAACCACCCTGGGATCAGGATAGGCCTTTCGCTCAAAAGTTTGCAGTCTCGCAGAAGGTGTCTCCATCCTTCTAAGGATGTCAGGAGGCATGGACCACAGAGAGCTGCATCCCAGTTACCCAGTCGAGGCTAATCCCAAAAGCATGGGAGGAGGTGCAGTTGCATTCCCACATGCCCCCACTGCACCCTCCCAAAGCGTCTCCTGATGACCAGAGCTGGGGTGAAGCGACAGAAGTGAGCTGCATGCAGATAAGTGACGTGCACTGAGGGAACATGTGGCACAATCACAGCTACTCGATTAATTTAAGTTAATTTCCTGCAGTTCTGTCTTAGTTTTCCAGCAGATTCAGGACTTAAAGGTTAAAGCATAACCTTGTCTCAGTAGCTTGCTATTCGCTCCATGCAAATGTCTACCTACAGCCTGGTAATTATATGCATTTCCAAGGAGCCAATCAGCTGTCAGCCTGACAGATACTGATCTTCCCGTTTTATTTTTAGCTCTGTGCTTCCCCCTCTAGATGCAAAAAAAAATTCTGTTTGTTCCATCTTTGCTGCAGTCTCTTTTTTCCCCAGCACTCCAGCCAGCTCTTATCTTGCCCAGGCTGGAGCAGGGAGCAGGGCTGAGTGGCAAAGTACAAAGTAGCAAAGAGCTCCTGTGCGGAGCCCTCTGCAGCTCTCTATGCAAGGTGAAAAGCTGTGATGCCCGGCTCCTTTCAGACATGGGCCTGGAGGGAGGGAATTTTTCTTCCCCAGCTGAGGGGCTGTATAAAATGGAAAACAAGTGGGAAGAAAAAAAACAAAAACAAACAAAACACCCATAGGAACAAGATACTTTCCTGAGGACTTCTGGATATCTTCTGCACATGTGTCCTCTCTCCACACCCTCCAGAAGGGACCAGATGCTCATCTGGTGCAAATCAGCAAAGCTCTCTGCACTTCAGTGGACTGCACCAATTTACACCAGCTGAGGTTGCAGCCCAAGATTTGTAATTGCTTCCATGAAGAGGAGGCTAGCTAGCGAGAGCTTGCCCCATAACCATTCTCCAGATGCTCCAGAGAGACAATGTGCCCTTGCAAGAAGTAGAAGAGATGGTCGTGAGAAGACTGCAATGATACGAGGATCAGCTGAAGCATCTACACACCAGGGCAATGGGCATTTTAGAGAGTGAGTATCCTCACTTACATGAACAGAGTTTTCCCTGGACCTAGGGTGACCAGCTGTCCCGATTTCATAGGGACAGTCCTGATTTTGGGGGCTTTTTCTTATATAGGCACTATTACCCTCCACCCCGTCCCAATTTTTTTACACTTGCTGTCTGGTCACCCTACCTGTGCCCTTGCTCACACAGGTGAGCACTTCCTCAGGCGAGTAGCCCTGTTGGCGTCAGCAGGAATACTAGTGAGCAAAAATTGAAGGGTGGCACCAGCAGACCTATTTTCTGGACCTGATCTTTATTCTCCCATCTGCCACCAAGGCTTCCCCAACATACACTGCACTCCCACATGGCCCTCTTCAAAAGGCACAGTCTTCCCTATGGCTGGAGTGAAAAGAGACTAAAGAGGAGGAGGAGAGTAAAACAGAGTGAGCAAGCCGGGAGAGGAGTAGAGATGGGAACTAATGGACAAAAACACACAAGTGGAAGAGGAAAGCGAAAAAATGGAGGGAAATCACTTGAGCTCTGGATTTTTCCTATTTAACACAACATTGCCAATCCCCGGTGTTGAAAAATCTTGAGTCAGCCCCCACCCCCCCACACACACCAAAACAAAAATCAAGAGATTTCTAAACCAATCGAGAGGGGTTTTTTGTTTGTTTTAAAGAAATATGCATCTGGTTCATTTTATTTGCCTTCGGTTTTTTGAGTCGAAGGTCATGTCTCTCTAACCAGAATGGCTAGAATCTCAGCTTTCACTAAAAAAAATGAGACTCGTGTAATCACAACTCCAGGATTTGATGCTTTAAGAAAAAAGACCAAATATCAGCAAAAGTTAGCCCAGTGCATTGAGATGCACGGTATGTGCCACCAAGGATACTGGGACCAACTCATCCCTGGTGCAGCAGCTCCATAGACTTCAGCCATGAACCCAGCCCATAGAGTTTTGTTTGAACTGACCAAGAGATTCTCCTCGAGCTTCCTTTCCAGAGTAGAGGAGAGCAAGGGACAAGCAGAGGCAGGAGCATAAGCCACAAGGCTGAGAAGGAAAAGCTTTCAGAAAGAGGGGAGAACGGAGACATTGAAATGAGGAAAGGGGAGAAATCGTGAATGAGGGCAAAGGGAAGGAAGAGGTGCCTAGAGGGGAAAAGCAGAAGAAAAGAGGAAAGGGGCAAAGAGAGAGAGAGAGGACAGTAACCTCCACTAGAGTCTGGTAATGTTTGCCCATGCAGCGACTGGATCCTCTCTCTGTACCCAGGTATCAGCCCAAGGCTGGGGTTAGGATATCTGCATTCTCATGAGTTCTGCACATCTGGCACCAACCTACCGCTGCTGCAGGGTACAGTCTGCAGCAGAGGTGGGGACTACAGCATTGGACTTCAGCAGATTTCCGCTGTTGTGAAAACCGCAGCATGTTGGCCAAGCAAGTAGTAAAGAGAATCCCCCTTTCCAACCTGACTGGTCAGTGTTGATCACATCTGGCTGCAACCCACATTGGTAAATAGACTCATCTCTGCTCCCGCTGCTCGGGGTATGGCGCTGGGCAATCCAGGAGAGAGATCAGGAAAGGGGACTTAAAAAACACAGGCTACTAAGGATTTGTCTAAACATACAAGCTATTCCAGAACAGTGGGGGAGTGTGAATTTGGAGCAGAATTACTCTTTTGGAAGTGGATTGCGCGAATTTAGATAAAGTGCTCATTCTAGAATCAGAGTCCACACACTTGGAGTTACTGTGGTATAGCTCATGTGCAGACAAGACCTACACAGCCACTACTGCACTAAGGCCATGGGTCAATATTGATCCACTGAAGCATAGTTAAGAGACAAGGACCGGATTCAGCCCCCAAAGTCGAGGGAATGGTGCTACTGACTTCACTGGGCAGTGGCTTAAGGCCTAAGCAAGCAGCAACTAGAATGCAAGGCAAGAACACCTGATCTAATTTGAAAGCAGGAGAAAAGGGAGGCATTGACTACTCCTAGTAGGGGACCAGATGTCCCAATTTTATAGGGACAGTCCTGATTTTTGGGTCTTTTTCTTATATAGGCTCCTATTACCCGCCACCCCCATCCCGATTTTTCACACTTGCTGTCTGGTCACCTAGTAGGAAGTGGCATGGGAAGGATAATGCTTAGCTAATCATCTTTTGCCCTTTCATTTAAGGATCTCAAAGCACTTCACAAGCATTAATTGCTCAATTCTCACAACAGCCCTAGAGGGTCTGTAAGCATCATTATTCCCATTTTACAGCCAGGTAAACTGAGGCACAGAGCAGCAAAGGAACTTCCCCAACACCCATAGTGGAGGGTGTCAATTCCCCTTTCCTGGCATGGACTATTGATCCATACCCCATCCCTGCCAAGCTAAAGAGGTTCCAGCAGCCATGAAGATGAAGGTTTGTGGCTCCTATCCCCAAGTTAGCACAATGGAGAAGTCAGCACTATACAAACAAACAGAGCCAGATGGAGTCCCAGGGGAAGGGAGAAAAATGAACAAAGTCCATAACGAGATTTCTACCAATTCTGACAAGAGAACAGGAGAAAGTGAAAGTTCAGTGGTGAAGCCTGGAGCAGAGCAGTACGACAAGGGGAAAATAGAGGAAAGATGATTACGTTCTTTGGAGCAGGGATGGTCTTTTCACTATCTGTGCATATGGCATCCAGCACAATGAAATCCTGAGCCCTGGTAGGACCTCCAGGTTCTACAGTCATGAAATTAAAGAATGTTCTTTATCAAGTGCGATGGAGAATTCCTAAATATTCCATGTAAAATGGAAGAGACCCTTCCCCGTGGACTGGCCTAGCAGCTTCACAGATATGACTATGTTAAGCACAGGAAGCTAATAAATAATACCTATTGCTATTCATCCAGGTGTCATGAGTCATCACTGGGGACTCAACCTTTATACACGAGATAAAGGAGTGACGCCATTTTATGGGACCATTAGTGGTCTCCAAATGCTCTACCAGGGATTATTATTATCCCCAATTTACTAAAGGGGAAATTGAAGCAGAGGTGAAGTGACTTATCCAGGGTCACACATGAAGTGAATGGCAAAGCCAGCAAGAGAATCCAGATCCCACGCCTGATGCCCCAAACCACTCAAACTTCACTTGGTGTTTCTGCTAGCAGAAACCGGCTCTAGAACTGGATCTGAACTTCTGCCTAGTTTAGTTACAAATACTAAACTAGGTCTGTAGCTCATTGTTTCTTTGTGCCCCTCTGTCTTTTATCTCATACTTGGAACAAAAAGATGGTCCTTGCTCCCAAAGAGTTTACAATTGGTGTTTGTACAGCCCCTAGCATAGTGGAGTCCTGGGTCATGACTGGACTCCTAGATGCTACCACAAATGCAAATAATAATCCACATTTCTCCAATAGCACTTCGTTTTCTTCTAAGAAAAATCTCTGAGAGCCTAGACAACAAGAGAAAGGGCCCAGTACTGTACCTACAACCGCTGTCATTGACACCAGGAAGGTCTACAGGATTGGGCTCCAACTTTGGCAGTTTTTGAGAACGTGACAAATGAGTCCTGAAAATATCCCTGGTTATAACTGAAAGATATCAAAAACATCCTGATTATCAGAACATCCCATTATCAAGAGTCTCCCATGGTCTCTACCTTATAGTCTGGAATTATCCAACTCTGTAGCACCACAACAGGTCTGCAATTAAGAGATCATGGCATCCCAGATTAGCGGAGATTTACTGCAACTTGATCTTGCAATCAACAGTACTCTTTGTAAACAATTCAGCATGAGGGGAAATTATCTCCCTGGGCCAAATTCCCAATAAAAATAAGCACGGCATGTCTGCAAGAGGGAGTATTTGCCCTCCATTAATACATACAAGGGGCAGAGTTAAGGTAGAGGTTGCTTGAATGAAGGGTTTTTTGAATTGAACTTCCACTTTTTTTTTTTTAGGGGGGTGGTTTTATTTTGTTTTTTAATGGAAAAGAAACATCAGTGTGACTACAGTGTGTGAAAAAAAACATCAAATGAGGGGTTATCCTAACACGACCTTCTGCCTTCCACTATTATCTCTAATGAAGAATTGGGCATCATTTTGTGTTTTTAAAGTCCCTTTTTGCCATATATGTAAAAACCATGAAAAGGCAGGATTATCTCTAAATGGTCTCACAGTTGCAGTGAGTTCTACAAACATTGCATGAATGATTCTCCTCCTAGAAGTTTGTAACAATCAAATAAATTGTGACAGTCAAATGAAACACATCCCGCTGCTTTACATGTTTTTAACAGGTTGCTTCCATTCAGCTAGTTTTAGTAATAGCACCATAAGTTAGTGTCTAGATGCCCCAACTGAGATCAGGGTCCCGTTATCCTAGTTACTGTACTTACACATGGTAAACTCTTCAGGACAGGCACTGAATTTCACTGCCTAACAGCCCAACCCAACACCCATTAACATCAATGGGAGTCTTCTGATCAACTTCAGTGAGCACTGGATGAGGCCCCAAGAGGACAAGATAAAGGGCTGGAGAAAGGATGGGGAGAACAACACATTTTATAGCTGAAGAACTTGGGCACAAAGATAAAGTGAATTGTCCAAGGTCCCACAGGGAGTTGAGCCAGAGCTAGGAACCGAACCTAGGACTCCAGAATCCCAGTCCAGACCATCCTTCAGTGGGAGTTTTGCCTGGATAAACAAGGACTACGGGATTAGTCCAGTTGTGAAAATATCCAGGTGTCCATAGACATGATTTTCCACACCTTTAAAAACCAATGAACGGAAAGCAGAAAGAACGCAATCACTGTCCCATTTCCGATTTTCCAGTGAAAACTACGCTGACAGCTTCTACTATTGCCAAGCAAATTTAGAAAAGTGAATCGGTGGTTAGAGATGGGCAAAGAACATGAGGTCCATCCATTCATTTCCTGGTTCAAACAGAACACTCCACATGCTTTGTACAGTCCAGTTATAAACGATTGAAGTAACGAAGTTCCCATCATTTCGCTTGGGAGACTATTCCTTGCTGTTACAGTTTTTTGCCCAATAGACTCTCAGTTTTCCCTCACTCAGTTTAATCCCATTAACTGTACCATATTTAAATTTATTTTAGGACACCTTAATGCTACCTCTCCCTCCCTAGTGCTTACCCCTTTCAAATACCTGCAGATGGTTATCAGTGTTCTCCACTGGTCATCATTGAGCCAAGTTATGCACCCTTGGACCTGAATCTTGGGACCTGATCCCTTACACTTCAAAATCCGGGGCATTCACTCTTTTAATCTTTCCTTCTATATTTATCCCACTGGGCTCTTGATAATTTTGTTGCTCTTCTCCAATTCCCCTCTCAGTAGGTTTGCGTTTGAATGGCATTATGGTGCCCCAAGGTGGGTACAGTATGCTAAGTGCATTCTTACTAGCAGTACAGAAAGAGGGGCAATCGCCTTCACACACACAAAGTCAAAGGGAAGACCCTGTTCTCATTGAAGCCAATTGGAGTTTTGTCACAGACTTCAAAGGAATCACAGGCTGGTCATACCATTCTGACCAGAGTCACGCCACAAATTCGTGCCTACTTTTTCCATCCCCTATATCTCCTAGGTGTCCGACTCTACTGTTTGCCAAGTATCTCCTTCCCACTGGATCGCTGTTTCAGCTGCATCTGTTTCCAGTTTTCCAGATTACCACTCATCTGTTTATTTCCTCTCCATATTTCTAACTTTTCTCTGTGCATGTAATTAGCACATAATTATTAATCCAGAAGAGAGGCAGGAACAAAATATTGGGCCAAATCCACAACTGATGTAAATTGAGGTCACTCCATTCACGACAATGCAGTCATATTGATTTACACTAGCAGAGGATCTGGCCACTAAATAAAACTGCATCTACAACCAGACCCTTCGACAACCTTCTGGATATCTCCCCACAACTCAGAGCAAGTCTGCTTATCAAGACCTTCCATTTACAACTAGTTTTCAAGCCATGTAAGAAAATTTATTAATTTATAAGATACCACAAAGCACTGTATCAATTGTGTTACCATAGTGGAACTCTTTGCCAGAGGATGTTGTGAAGGCCAAGACTATGGTGTGGGTGCACTATAGACTATAACAGGGTTCAAATCAAGAATTAGATAAGTTCCTGGAGGACAGGTCCATCAATGGCTATTAGCCAGGATAGGCAGGGATGGTGTCCCTAGCCTCTGTTTGCCAGAAGTTGGGAATGGGCGACGGGAATGTATTACTTGATGATGACCTGTTCTGTTCATTCCCTCTGGGGCACCTGGCATTGGACACTGTTGGAAGACAGGACACTGGGCTAGATGGACCTTTGCTCTGACCCAGTATGGCCGTTCTTATGTTCTTATCAATAGGCATGGATCAGGTACAAGAATCCATTTTCCCTGTGTATTCTCTTATCGGTTGCTTTTTATTTTTTTTGAGGCAATGGTTTTATTCGACAAGGTCTCCTAATTGTCTATGCTGCTTTTTTTTATTGTTTTCTTTGATAGAAATCAATTTAAATACACACACACGCACGCAGGTTGGCGACTTAGCCACTTCATCATCACTGATTTCAGCTTCCTCATTTATTAATGGACCTACTTTTTCCCCTTTCCCTTGATATATTTGCAAAAGCCCTTCTTATTCCTCTTAACCCCTTTGGCTAGCATTAACAAGCAAAAACTCAGTCATATTTGATATTATATGTGTATAAATAAAAGCAGGAAAGGATCCGTTCACTCTTGTTACAGCTGCTACAGTGGGCCCAGGGCTCTGAAATGGCAGCATTACTGCATATGTTAAACATCTCTATTACTTTATTAATGCATAGAACATTGGGATTTCATTGTATATTTAGGATTATTTACCTTTTAAAGTAACATGGACTTCACAGTGCAAATTGCCACAGCTAGGAGGCATTTATAGCTTCCCAGAAATGGAAGTGCCACTGAACAATGGGTGAACATGCCACTAAAAACCCCATGCAATGATTTCTTTTTTGGGGGGTGGGAGGAGGAGGGGAAAAATCAGGTGATTAAATTATCTCCATGGAGATAAGTTTGCAAATCTCTGCGCACAAGGAAATTTTCATGGACCTGGATCTCTATTTTCAGTGCCCCATTCAGCACAACAGCCTTTAGAAATAAGGCAGCACATGTCTCTGCAGAGAAATGCCACTCACGTAATATATTGTGGGGTACACACTGCCTTCAGTTACACCCTGACAATCAAATCCAGAGCTGGCATAAGAGGGTACAACTCCATGGAGGTCACTTCGCCACATCTAGTGCTTTCCTTAAACTGTCAAAAGTTTAAATGGTGTGCACAAGAACTGGAAATTCACAATAACTTTTCTAATAATAATCAGGAATAATTAGCAAACTGCTAGGATTAGTCTGCATTAAGGACTATTTACCTGCCAAAACCCTAGTTTTAAAAAAAATATTAAAAGGGCTTTTTAAGTTAATTCAGTGCTGGGGAAAAGTACCAGCTTGATTGTTTAGAGTCCAAGGGTCATTTGGTCATTGACATTCTTTGCCAATTTGGCCTCTAAGAGTTATCGGTTGTGATTGTGGTCTCTGTGATGCAGGGACTTACTGTTGGAAACAGGACGGAGATCCAAGAAACTCATTTCCTACAAGCCACTGAACCACCTCCACCAAAGGGTAACAACAAAACCAAAATCATCTGAGGACCCCAAGCATTGACAATGGAGGGAAAAATCACCAGTTCCTCCTTTCAATCAGACCCTCAAAGCCTGCACAACACACCCAGCCAGCCCCACGGCCAGTCAGGGCTCTCTCCAAAGCACATTAATGTGACCTCCAGCTTGAGCAGAGGCGGTCACTGAAGATCCAGCCTCCAAACCCCAACTGCACAGCTTTCCCAGCCCCCGCTGGCCTAGGTGGCAAGAAACACAACAGATGCCTCACCTGGGCACCCCATAGAGCAGAAAACAGCACGGCCAATGAACTGCAGGCCCAGCTTGGAAAACACACTCCAAATCCGCAGAACTGCGGAGCCCATCGCAGTGCAAATTGCTTTCAGTTTTTAACGCAGTCAAGAAAATAATTCAGAGTGTGGGCTAAGACCTGCCATGTTTCAGCCTGGAGGGACTTTGGCCTGAAGTTTGAAACCCATGGGGAAAAAAGAAAAAAAGAAAAAAAAGAAAAAAAAAAAAAAAGAGTCATAGAAACTTCAGCAGAACCTTGGTGATAGCTAGGGCCCTACCAAATTCACAGCCACGAAAAACATGTCACAGGTTGTGGAATCCAGTCTTCCGCCCTGTGAAATCTGGTCTCCTCCACGTGAAATCTGGTCTGTTGTGTGCTTTAACCCTATACTATACACATTTCATGGGGGAGACGAGCATTCTCAAATTGGGGGTGCTGACCCAAAAGGGAGTTGCAGGGGCTCACAAGGTTATTTTAGGGGGTTGTGGTATTGCCACCCTTACTTCTGCGCTGCCTTTGGAGCTAGGCGGCTGGAGAGCGGCAGCTGTTGGCCAGGCACCCAGTGCTGAAGGCAGCACCCTGCCAGCAGCAGCACAGAAGGGTGGCAATAACATACCATGCCACCCCTACTTCTGCGCTGCTGCCTGCAGAGCTGGTGGCTGCTGACTGTGGGCCCAGATCTGCCGGCAGCAGCACAGAAGGACGAGCGGCAACACAATCCTTACTTCAACGCTGCAGCTGACGGCAGCTCTGCCTTCAGAGCTGGCAGGGCTGGCTCCAGCTTTTTTGCTGCTACAAGCAGCGAAGCGAAAAGATAAAGCCAAATCGGCAGCACTCCGGCAGCAGCTCAATGGCGCCGCTTCATTCTTCAACGGCAATTCGGTGGCGAGTCCTTCGCTCCCTCTCTTCCTCTTCGGCGGCACTTCTGCAGAAGCTCAAAGAGGGAGAGAGGGACCGCGGGACCCGCCGCTGAATTTCCGCCGAACACCCGAACGTGCCGCCCCTTTCCATTGGCCGCCCCAAGCACCTGCTTCCTTCACTGGTCCCTGGAGCCAGCCCTGAGAGCTGGGCTCCTGGCTAGCAGCCACCACCCTCCAGCTGCCCAGCTCTGAAGGCAGGGCTTCCGCCGGCAGCAGCACAGAATGCAGCAGTACCGCAACCCCTTTCATAATCTTGTGACCGCCCCCCACAACTCCTTTTAGTGTCCAGATCCGTACAACTACAACACTGTAAAATCTCAGATTTAAATAGCTGAAATTATGAAATTAACAATTTTTTAAAAATCCTATGACTATGAAATTGACCAAAATGGGCTGTGAATTTGGTAGGGCCCAGTTCTAGCAGTACTGACCCACTTGGCCCATGGACGTATTCTGGACCAGCAGCAGTGACTCCACCAATGTGATATTGGGTTCAGAGTATAGGTCTGTGCAGAGTAAGCTTTGCACAGCATTTAGAGGCATGTGGCCCCAAAATGTGCCATCCCTCACCTGCCAACACTCCCCACAGGAGTGTGCGCGCACACACACATACACACACACACACACACACACACACTTCATCAGGTGCGTCCCTTTCACCCATTTTTCACGGACAGCACAGAGCTCCCATCTTCCTTCTTTACAGAAGAACTCATTTGAAAGTATGCAACCAATAACTAACCTCCCACTCCCTACACACACACACACACACAATATCTTCGGCAGTGTCCCTCTTTTCACCCATTTTTCACGGACAGCACAGAGCTCCCATCTTCCTTCTTTACAGAAGAACTCTCCCCACCCGCCCATCCCTTGAAACCAAGAAGAGTTAGAGAAAGAAGGCGGGGGGGGGGAGGGCGGGATGTGCGTATGGCCATAACCCGGCCTTGGTTTCTTAAGAGTGCAGCATGACCATAAACTGAAGCAAGAGCAGGCTCCGTGGGTGTCCCCTGGCGAGAGCGATGCATGTGAACTCTTCATTGCCAGACTTCCAGACTTCCCATAGCTTCCCCCCTCCCCGCCCGCCCCGAAAGGGTTTTTAAGCAGAGGAGCGGACTGTAGAGAGACAGGATGAGTGAGCAAGGAAGGATGCTTTGGACACCGCCCCATCAATGCACACAATAGGCAGACAGGAAGGGAGTGCTGTCCAGTGGTTAGGCAGCCCCAGAACTAGAAGTCCGGCCTCGCAGGGTGAAATCCTCCCCTGGCTCTCAGCACGCCCTGCCCAAGCCTGGATTCTATTCTCAGCTCTGCAGCTCAGGGCAATTCCCTTCCCTTATCCATGCATCAGCTCTTCCAGCTGCAGGCTGGGGATGGTGCTAACCTGCCTCCCCGGGCTGGGGCCGGGGGTGGGGGGAGGTGTCTGCATTCATTGCTGTGACTCAAGAGCTTGGAGCTTCCCATGGCAGCTTTCATGTCCCAGGCCCCCATCCCAACTCGTGGGTACAAAGAGCTTATTTACAATGACACGGAGATGCAGCTTGACCATTGAAAGTCAGGGAAACTCCTTTAGCGGTTGAACCCACGGGATTTAGCAGTACCAAGCTCACGTACATGGCAGACCCGTCCAGCACCAGCGGTCTTTGAAAGGGCAAACAGACTCTGCACAGCCATAGATTGGGGCAGAGTCAGCACAGGGCCAGAGAGAGGCGGCAACTTGCACGCCCCGTGGTCAGGTGCTGGGGGGACGAGTGCAGCTCTTAGCGCCAGGGGCAGACTAACATACATCACTGCTTGAAATAGCGCCTCTAGCTCTTTTCAAGGGTGCCGGAGCGCAGTTCAGCCACTGCCACAGCCCCTTCGTACCCACCCCCAAGATACCCTGTTCCCTGCCCTGCCTCCACTCACCACCCTTAGAATGCCCCCGTCACCTGGCACTGCTGCCAAAGCAAGCACTGGGCCCGGGGAGTCTGCTCCGCGAGGGCACAGAGCAGACCCGAGCCTAGGCTATTGCATGGGATGGAGGGAGGCTTATGCTTGACCTGGGGCTGCTTTGTGCCAGCCCAGCCATGTGTGAAGAGGCCACAGGACAATGAGGAACGGGGCTCAGTGCCCTGAGTATTGCACTCCCCCATTTCCAACCCTGTGCCCAAATCTATTTGCCCACAGCAGTTCCCTCCCTTCCTTTCATTGTTATTTTTTTAAAGGAGTGACTAAAACCCACAGGAGATGGTGTCTCTTGGCAAGCGCCCCCGGGACCCTACGCTCTGAACAGCGCTCAGGCAATGGCTGGGAAGCAGAAACATCTGCTCCCATCCACCCCAGTGCTGCGAACGAGGCTTCTTGCAGGCAATAAGCAATACGGCAGGAAAGAGAGAGCAGGCTCCCGCCTGGTGAAGTCCGTCCTGTGCTGTCTAATAACACAAGGTGTCATCGTAGACCCAAATCAGTGCCTAGAGCTTTATTTATAACAACTGAAACACAGGAGACAGCAGGCCAGAAGCAGGGGGGAGGAGGTGGGGAGTGACAGACTGGAAGGGGGGCAGGAGGGGGAAGAGGCAGAGAGTCTATATCTTCCTAACCAGGAGGCGTTGCCCTGAGATTTCTAAGCAGGGTCAAGAGAAGGGGAGAGAAATATGTGCAGAGACAAGAGCAGTGAGGACGCTATTGATCACACCCTGGCTTCGGCAATGGCATTGACTGACAGCCCCCCACCACCACCACCACACACACACACACACCATGCAGACTTGCACAGCCCAGCTATTGGCTCCAGAGGGATGTGAGGGTACATGAAGTGTTCTTACAATACATTCCAAAACTTGACCTGACTGGCTCAGAAGGGACCCGCCCCCCGTATATGACAGACAGCAGGTTAAATCCCAGGGCCCTTCCGCAGGCAAAGCTCCCATCGGACTGAATGCGGATGCTCTTAGTGTCCGATGCTGCACGGTGTGAGCACCACAAGCTCCCGTTGAACTGAGCAGGAGTGGAGACTGCTCAGCACTTGGCAGGATTGATCCCTCACTCAGCCCCCAGACAGAACTTTGAATCTCCAGCTGTAAACTCCACCGAGAGCAAAGGCTGAGTGAGAAGAGCCCAGGACCTGGCCCGGTAAGAATGTGGTGAATGGTTACTGCACATTAGCTACTTACTGCCCTTGTCTTATCTGGGGGATGCTTTGACCCAGCTCAGCTTCTTGAGAAGTCAGGGGCAAAACACCCATTTTAGTCAGCGTGAACAGGACCAGACTCTTTGCAAATAAATCCAGTGTGACGTGCAAGAGTTTGTAAAAGCAGCAGAGAATCCTGTGGCACCTTATAGACTAACAGACGTTTTGGAGCGTGAGCTTTCGTGGGTGAATACCCACTTCGTCAGACGCAGGTAGTGGAAATTTCCAGGGGCAGGTATATATATCTAAGCAAGAAGCAGAGATAACGAGTTAGCATCAGGGAGGTAGGCCCCTGTCTAGCAAAGGGTAAACCCAGAGGAGAGAAACTGGTTCTGTAATGGCAAGTCCATTCACAAGCTGTTATCCAGAGCGATATGCAAATTGCAAATGAACTGAAGCTCACATTCTCTTGAATCTGGTCCTGAAGTTTTTGCTGCAGGATAGCCACCTTAAGCGCTATAGGGGCCAGGGAGTTGAAGGCCTCCTACAGGTATAAGCCCATTCTGATACTGAATTGTCCATTTATCCTTCCGAGACTGCCAGTTGCCGAGACATACAAAGAGGGCATGGCTGAAATATAGCGAAATACATGGGACCAGGAAGACCATATGGTAAGGGCTGATCGGTAGTCCTATGAGCGCGGGTGAAGAATGGGCAGAGTGGCATCGAGTGGCGGAGTTCCGAACAGAGTACTAGCACGTGCATCTGGAGAAACGGTCAGTGGCAAGGTTGCTTGGACAAGATGCCTCCACCCCAAGATCCGTGAAAGTTGGACAGTCCAGGACGGGTAGATCCCGAGACTTGGGGGGTTTAGCGGGCGAAGTGAGGCCAGGAGTCCGTGTCTTCTGGTTCTGCAGTGAGCTCTAACAGCCTGGCCTTATCCTGTTCTAATCCCGAGGGTATTGGATTTTGAGAAGCTGGTGAGATTTGTAGTTGTGGTCCTGCAGGTTAAAGCAAGCGGTTTTGAACCTTCAGGCTTGCAACAAAGGATCGGTGATGTGCCCGAGGAAGCGACAAAGGAGCGAGCCGTCGTAGTGAATAGAGGTTTAAATAACCACACTATGGCACCGTGTCAGAAAAGTGGATCCCTGAGATGTCAGGCAGGAGGGTGGAAGTTGTGAATACATGTGGAATTCTAGATCTTTCCTTCACGTGGCCAGAGATGAAGATGTCATCAAGTGTCAGCGAGTAAGAAGGGAGAACGAGAGCTGAGGAACGTTGTTCCAGTCCACCATAAAAATGATGGCGTATGTGGGCCATGCGTGCCCATAGCAGTGCCACTGATCTGGAGGAGATATATGTCATCAACTAAATAGTTGTGTGTAGTAAAAGGCACAGAGCCAGCAGCCAGTTGTGCTGGGCTCACAGGGATACTGTTCCTGACAGCGTACTACTGTGTGGGATGTGTAGAGAGCCCACATCCATGGTGGCTAGATGGTCTGGGAGGTACCAATGCGTTGTAGTCCTCAGCAAATCAGTGTGTCACGGAGATAGCTGAGTGCGGGCATAGGGCTATAGAGAGTCCACATATCCAGACAAGTCCCCAGTGAATGCCAATGCCCGAGATGATGGGGCGTCCAGGATTTACCGGGTTTGTGGATCTGGTATAGAAGAATAACCTGGTCGGGCTCTAAAGGTATGCTGATTGTCTGTTTAGGAGGGGGAGTCCTGAGTAGACGGTCCAGTTTCTTAGTGTATCCTCAGTGGATCCTGAGGGAATGGCCTGTAGAATTGGTATTGGAGAGTTTCTCGGCGCCTCCTTCTGGTATCAGACCAAGAGTTTGAAATCATAAGGGAAGAGTTAAATCAACAAGGGAAGACTCCCGTTGACTTGAATACAGCGGAATTGAAGCCGAAACCTCAAAGGGGTAATGCCACTGCAGACTGCAGCATGTAACAATACCGAGCTGGCTTCTGATCTGACCACAACAGCAGGGGCTCGCCCATTGGGTAACCCCAGAGCCCTGGAGGATTATACAGCCCTTGATTCCCCACTTACTGCGTTGGTACGTCCACTAGCTAGATCAAAGCTACCTGAGTCTGTCTACACGTGCTGCAGCCTACCGCCGACTGTACGTCAATGAGCCAAGTCCCTCCCCTCCTCCCAATCATTCTCCGGCTCTCCTCACCCCTGTAACAGCTGTTGAAAGGTAAAAGAAACAGAATGCAAGCTCTTTCCATATTATTACACTCAGTCACTTAGGAAGAACAGTATATCATACATTGTCCAGCACCTATCCCAGTAGGCCGGATCGACAAGCTCTCGACACTAATAAAATTTCTTTGCCACAGAAAACATGCCTTCAGGACAAGTTTTTCAAGATTGCACGGGAAACGTACAACTAAAATCTGTGAAATGACACCAAGCATATCAGACGTCTCGCAAAACGCGTCATCCAAACTGCCTGTCATTAACAAGTGCAGCGATGCATGCTACAAAACAATGCGAGCATGTTTTACATCCCATCCTTGTCACCAGAATCCTGTCGCGTTTCCAACGTACAAGCAAATTCACTGGACCGATACAACCACTGACTGATCACCCGCAATCATAAAGAAAGCCAAAGTTCAACCCGAGAAAGCAGCACAAGCTGGCTCTCTCTCACCAAGCAGAACATCTGGACAGGGAAGCTGTCCGTACAGAAACAGAACTAAAGCAAACAGTTCCACAGCCTCGCCTCCCACACCTGGCCCTCGACAAAAAGACAAGAGGATAAAAAAGGAAGTAGAGTCTGCTGAACTGTCATTCTCCATGGAAATAGTCTTGTGGCATTGCATAGATCATTGCATAAGGGAACACCCTCACCTAAGAACAGCTACAACTTGCCCTAGGCGGAGCCTGATTCAACCCCAAAGGAAAACGAAGAAATTGGCTCAAATAACATACCTTTAGCCCCACAGTAGGCTGTCCTACACTAATCGGGGAACATGGCTCTTCTCATATAGGAAGCTAAGGACCCCAACCTACTAGCAGACAGATCTCAGACAAACATTTCGTGGCCAGATCAGTATTTAAATACAGCACAGCTCCCAGAACTCAAGGGCTGCATCAATTATAGTAGCGCCATCTGACCAACTGGTTGTTTAGCATCTCCCGACGCCGACAAGCCCAGATCTGACGGTATGTCAATGCTGCAGTTAAACAACTGGCAGGACCAGCCGCAGGATACTAGCTCGGGCTAACAGACGTAGAATTGCACTGTAGACACACAGCCAGACTGGGCAGGCTCTAGAGCCTGCGAGGTGGGAGGTGTATAAACAGATAGCTAAGGGTTAATGTTTCTACCTGTAAAGGTAACAAAGGAACCACACACCTGACCATAGACCAATCACAAAACCAGATTCAAGCTCAGGAGGGAATTTTGGTGTGCCTTTTGTCTGCTCTCTCGCATGAGAGGAAGTACTATCCAAGCTTCTAATCTGTCAGTTTCCAGTGTAAGTACAAGATAGAAAAACAATAGGCGTTTATTGTTTTGGATTTACATGTATGCTGGGAATGGAAAATGGATATCTTTTTAAATTAAGGCTGTTTATCATTTCTTAAAAAATTGACCCTGAGCACTCGATACAGAGACGTATGTATGGTTCTTACTTTTACATAAAGCTCTTTTTAAACCTGTTGGATTGTTTGTCCCTAGTGGGACTCAAGTTGAAGCTGCAAGCTCACCAGGAATTGGGGGGAGGGAAAAGAAGGAGGGGGAAGGAATAGGCCCTCTGTTGTGAATAAGGAGTTAAGTACAGAATCGCAAGGAAACCCAGGGAGGGGAGCCGGATTACATAAAGAGAGACAAGGGGAGGAGATTGTTTTCCCTTTGGTGAGACCGGCCTCTGAGTCTTGGGGCCCCCAGGAAGGTTTGGGAGACCAGAGTGAGCCAAACACTGGAAATTGGGCTGGTAGCAAGAAAACGCTATCAGATCAAGCTGTAATTTACTGGAGGTTCATGCAGCCGCACCCACATGGACCTAAAGGTCGAATTAGGAAATTGCTTATGACAGAGGGCCAGAGCTAGGGCTGACAACCGCAAGCCCAAACAGTCATAGCACCGCAGCCCAAGGCCACCATCCAGCGCAAGGTGTCTAAGACATGTTGCACCAGGCAGAATCATCACGCCTGAGGGCTAGATACACCAGTGCAGAATAGACACCAACTCCCGAATTAGACCAAACTTGCACTGGTAAAACTTTATACAACAACAAGCCCAAGGCAAGGGCCACCCATCTCTTTCCTCGGCATTCAGAGCTGCCTAAAAGGGCCCCCACTTTCTCCTCCAAGAATGTAGAACAAGCAATCCATCATTCACACCCCTCCTCCCGAATTACCACACAACTGTCCCCCTCCTGCTAGGCAACAGTGCGGAAGTGGGAAGAGATCTAAACAGACGAAAAAATGGTCTCCCCTTAACGTTTATATAGGAACGTCTGGGTGGTATTTCTGCTATCAAAGGCCTTTACAGGAGACATCAACTACACTCAATTGCCCGCAATTGACAACCCAAATTGTTGGCTAAGGCTGCAGAGAAAGCAACAATGACACTGGACAAAGAGCCAACCCGGTATCCCATGCAGACGATCGGGCCGATGGGCAAGGAGGCACAGCCTTTGGGTCTGCCGCGATGCTGGTGGGCTGGGGATGTGGTTGGGTTTTGCTTTTGGGTGTGTGCGTATTTGGATTGGATTGGATTGTCGGGTTTGGAGGTTATTGATTTGGGGCGTGTTAGTGTCGGGGTGTGTGGTTGTTTTGCATGCTGTGGGTGAGGTTGCGTCTTTTGTTTTTGTGTGCTTGAAGCAAAACCAAGATGTGCCACCCCACCAATCTGTTCCCTGCAAGCAAACAGACACCCGCCAACCACACACCAGAGCATGGGCTGCTTCCAGGTGTGGGTTAAAGCAAAGAAAAGTCAAAAGTTGATGCCAGGAGGGCTCCACTAAACAATTGCTCAATCAAACAAGACCTGGAGAG